>NC_079204.1:46581784-46666784 GCF_026745355.1 Beta vulgaris subsp. vulgaris | reverse complement strand
ATAATGGTACTATGTAGAATCTAAAATAATTTTTGGATACCAAATGGAAAAGTAAAAAGTACAGTGGTAATATGTAGAATTTTTCAGAAGTAAAAAGTAAAAACCTCCTGAACATTGTGCTAAATACAACAAAGAGAAAAGCTAGATACAACATATAACATTTATTAGTGAAAGAATTGAGTCTAAAATCCCTTGTGGTCGATGTTTTTTTTGGTGAACAAGACAGTATCATAAATAAATTATCCGATCACCACACATCCTACATCAAATAGGCTCAAATCCGACAAATAAGTGTTCTTACAACATCTAGGGGGAAAAGAATATGTCCTAGTGACATTACACGCATCCAACATGCCTCTTGCTTGTTTAGCTAAAATATCCGCCATCTGGTTGTTCTTCCATTTGCTATGGACTATCTTGATCTCCTGCTTCATGCTCCACCACTTTCTGCATAGATTAATTAGATTCAAATATTTGCCAGCTTTTTCTCTTTGGTGGATCGAATCCACTCCCATTTTACAATCAGAGAATAAAGTTACTTCCGTAAATGCTGATGGACCACCAACTGAATCTCAGCGTTGATGCCCATTAGCTCTGCCATAAGGGGATCGGACGCATAACAGGTGCGCTGAAAATCGAGGACCCAACCCCTTGTTTGTCCCGAATTACCCCCCTAAACCCACCATGGTTTTAACATTCACGGAAGAGGCATCCACATGGAAAGAATTAAGGGTCACTGGTTCGAATTGTATGTTCATTACCGGCATTGGGCTAGGCGTTTTAGTCCCCACCCCCATATACACTCTAGCTATGCCACATGCCTTATATATTATGACTCAAGGAGAGGTCGGGGTAGACTGTTTAGACACAATAGAATTACACTCTTTTCATAATTCATGACACACATATACAAAGACACACCCTCATTTGATCCCTTGGAATGGGACTAACAACGCCAAAATTTCCTACATCCACCCCCAAAAGTCCAAATCTCTCAACTCCGAGCATTGAAGGACCCCCACACACAATTCTCTCGACACTTGACATGACCTATGCACATGTTCTGAATCCTCCTCGACCATACCGCACCTCGGGAAAAGCTCGGACTCCACGATCTTCCTACCTTTTAAGAACATTCTATGAGGAATTTTTATCATGCCATACAAGACAAAAGAAGAATTTGATCTTGGGTTCCATACTTCCCTCCCAAATCCAGTTAACATTAACTTCATTGTTCTAATATGGGAGGAGTGATTGATATGCTAGCTAAGGCTAGAGAAAAACCCGAGGGTGTGACAAATCTAGGGATAAGTAGGTCTTTTGATGATGTTGCAAGGGAAGGAGGGAGGCTAATAATTCGATCCTTTACAATGCTTGGAAGATCAATAAAGAGTAGATTTAGGTTCCAATCCCTCCTACGGTGAGCTCCGAGACAACTAATTTATCCTCTTTCTCCATCAGAGGACCCTCTACTAGGCTTCTAATGCTTCCTATATCTAACCAGTTCTCGTTCCAAAGCCAAATGGACTTTTCATCCCCCAAACTCCACTCACATTCTTTTCGAAGTAACTCCCATCCCATTCTTATATTTTTCCATGTTGGGGAGCCATTTTTAAACTGAGTGACGTGATTTTTATGAATGTACTTGGCATGAATACACTCCTGAGCAAGGTTAGGGTGAGCCTGAGATATTTTCCAACCTAGCTTCGTCATAAGAGCTAGATTTAGTCTAGCATAATTCCTAATCCCCAGGCCCTCCTGAGTCTTAGAAAGGAATATGGTATCTCTTTTAAGTAGGTGGAGTTTTTTCTTTCCCTGAGCCTTTTGTCTCATAGAAAGTCAGTACATATTGATCAAGTTTTTTTTGAGTCCGGATCGGGAACATAGTGGCTTGCATATAGTAGGCCAGGATTGAGGTTAAGGTTGACTTTTGTGAATGTACTTGGCACGAATATACTCTTGGACAAGGTTAGGGTGACCTTGAGACATTTTCCAACCTAGTTTTGCCATAAGAGCTAGATTTAGTCTAGCATGATCGTTAATCCCCAGCCTCCCTCCCAGTCTTCAGGAGGAATGTGGTCTTTTTTAACTAGGTGGAGTTTTTCTTTCCTTGAGCCTTTTTCCCCTATAAAAAGTCATTACAAAGATGATCAAGTTCTTTTTGAGTCTAGGTCAGGAATATAGTGGCTTGCATATAGTAGGTCGGGATTGAGGTTAAGGTGGATTTAATGAGGCATAGTCTCCTGCTTTCGATAGAAAGTTAGTCTTCCACTTAGCTAGTCGCCCCTAACATTATCTACAACAAACTGGACTTGGGTACGAGAAGGTCGCTTATGAGAAATAGAGTGTAATTTACTTGACTTTAGTTCATTGGCAAGTACAGGTTTTGGACAGAGCGTAATTTTTCGTAATTCACAACATTAACATATGACCATTTTGGTCCGTATTGTACATCGTAAACATAATTCCTTCACCTGTAACTTTCCTATTTACCAAATCAGTTAATGACTGCTAACCAGCGGAACCATCCACTTTCATTGTAATAACTTATAAGACATCATATTTTCTTAATCCGAAATCATCCATAAATCGTAAACAGAATCGTAAACATCACATTTCATAACATACATAAGCATTGTCACATCATAACATATCTATCACATCTTGCCACATACAGCTTCTGACACATAATTATCATCACATAGTCATATTAGCACATTCGAGCATATAATTACATATAGCATTTATGGGTAATCACATCGGGTGCTGGACATGAAAGATTACCTCAATCGGTTTAACCATTCTTTAACTTCAACAACCAGAACTCCTAGAAATCTAAAACTTCATCCAACTCTCTCAAAAATGATATCAAAGAATAACCATGCATAATATTCCTCATCACATGTTACTTGAGCTCCACAATTCGATGTCCATCATTCACCTTAAGAGTAACAAAAAGAGTCAACAACCATTCTAACTAACTTCTAAATGAAATGACTTATTAATTCGTTTCCTAAGATTAATCCCGTCGCTAACTGCATTTTTCCAAAACAATCTAACTACCTATAATCATGAACAGAATTAGCTTCCATTTCTTACTTAGGATTTTTTTTAGCAAAATCACTCCTTCTAATTAGATCAACTCAAGACAATAGCCAACACATATGATCATAGACCAACTAAGTAGCTTAAATAGATCAATATTAAGGGTTTGTAATTAATTAACAACTAGACTAATATGGTTTAATAGATTAACATTAACTCATATTTTAAGGCCCAATAATTGTGATCAATGAACAAGTTAGCCTAGGATGTCTTTAATAGAAAAACTAAAATCAGATTTTAGTTAGGCCCAAATACGTAGACTAACTTCCAATTTACAATTTAGACTTGGGTCAAAATCCGATTATTATTATGAAAGAACAAAGAGGCACGAGGTATCTTTGCTTCATTTGAGCAGCGATAAATAAGAAGTGGAAGCGGGCTTGATGATCTCCAGCGAGCGACATCAAGTATGGTGAAGCGGAGAAAGTAGGAAGCCGGTGACGAGAATCATAGTTCAAACAGCGAAGCAACAACGAGCAACGAGATAGAGGAGAGGACAACACGAGAGAGAGAGAGAGAAAAGCTACGAGCTACATGTTGAGCTCCAACGAGCTTGGAGCTCCGGCGAGACAGGAGGGTGGTGCGGGCGACGTTCTCTGGGCAGTAGCATCAGACGAGAGGAGAGAGAAATAGGGGGTTAGGGACTTGGGATTTCATCGAGAGTCAAAGAAAGAGAAATAGGGTTTGAGTGTTTGGGTGATTAGAAGGCTAGAGAGAGAGAAAGAGAGAGAGAAAGAGAGAGAGAGAGAGAGAGAGAAAATTAAGGGGATTTTGTTTATTCATTAAATTGACAAACATAAAGGGGAGGAAGAAAAACCGACTTTTGCTTCCTACTTAGGCAAATACCATTGAACATATTCTAAATATCTTAAAACCCAATATGTATTATTTAATATCTTTATAAAATTATTATAACAAACACATTACATCATTGATAAGCGGGGTATTACACGGGGTCCATTCTTTTTCCTCATAGGACAGGTGAATCATTTGGGATAATGCTTCCAAGGATATATTAAATAGGTAGATGGACATAGGATCCCCCCTGACGAAGGCCTCTAGAGTTCAGAGTGTTCATTAGCGGGTACCCAGATTTTCGGGTACCCGCACTTATGAGCAGTGAAAAAACGGCCCATGACTCGACCAGAAAAAACGGATACCCGCAAATCGGGTATCTGATTTTTTCGGGCCGAGTCACGGGTACCCGAATGAGAAAGCATCTGTTGAACAACCTATTCACTGTCACATCTTCTAGAAGATGAAGCAACACTCAAAGCTTTTGCAAAACATTCATATAATACTTTAGGCAAAAAAAGACAATTAACACTACTAACTTGAAGCGAATCAGAAGAGAACGTGAAAATCTTTTGACATTCTTATATATTAAAAACGTGAAATAATAGTGAAAATCCACAATTTATTGAACATACAAGAGCAATCCTAAACTAGTTAAATAAACAAAAGAATACAATTTGCAATCTTATACAACAAATTAGTCTAATTATTCGAGCATGTAGAATAAAAAAAATGAAGTATGGAAGGGGTGAGCTACGCTTGATGCTAGTACAGTGACTAGGTGAAAAAGGTTACCAGTGTTCTACGGTGGGTTTTGGATGGTGTTGAATGGTAAGTGGAGGAAAAAGAAGAATAAAGATTTGCAGAAAATGAGAAGAATAAGATAGATGAATTTAGAGTGAAGAGAGTTTGGGAAAGATGATAGGAGAGAGAGTGGAAATAAAATGAAATTAATTAGCACTGTCGCTGACCCACATATGACATATCTCCCAAACATCCAAATTTTTGAAAACAAATTAGTGGGTTGTCGGTAGAGGTGATCATGGGCCGCGGCCAAAATTTTTTGCCCATTGGCCGGGCCTAAATTCGGGCCGAATTTTTGTGTCCAAAGCCCGCTATTTCTGGTCTAAATTAGCGGGCTTTTGCAGGCCAAAACGGGACGGGCCAAAAAATAGACTAAAAAGTCGTTTTTGGCTTGCCTAAAGCCAAAAAAATACAGCCGGACCGAAAAATTCTGCCCAAAATCCGGCCCAAAAATGGGCCGGGCCAAAATGATCACCTCTAGTTGCCGGGTACCCGCTTAGCCTAGAAACCGGCCCATGACCCGACCCAGATATCTGCATATTTACGGGACGGGTACCCGACCTAAATAATCATAAATTTCAATGAAATTAATGGCTCTTTTGAAGTGGGTCATAGGGTCGGGTCAAGCGGGTCAGGTACTTTTACAAACCCAGGCCATATCAAAGTGGTCAAAAAGTTTATACTTCCTCCCATTGATGAAAACCGACGAGGAGGCTTTCGAGATGCAATATATAATCATCTATACAGACCCCTGATCTAACTTATGATATTGGAGACACTCTCTAACAAAGGTCGCGCCAATCTGATCATATGCCTTTTCTAAGTCAATTTATAGATCAAACCATTCCCAGTTCCCTTTTTCCTTATTCATTAAGTGAAGAACTTCCGCTACAACAACCAAATTGATCTCCGGGCCCCTTCCTTAATAAAGCTATTTTGATTTTGTGAGATCCATTTCAGGATAAGCAGTTTTAGGCGATTTACCATGATTTTTGTGACGGTCTTATACAAGGTATAACAAAGGTTGATCGGTCTAAATTGCTTAACCGTCTTTGGAGAAGGTTGCTTAGAATTAAACAAATTAGGTCATGACATTACTCCTGAGGCAACTTACCATTCCTAAACCAAGCTTGGATATTTCTGCACACATCTTTTCCCACAAGGTGCCACATTTTTTGAAAAAATATAGGGTGGAAACCATCGGGATCCGGGGCCTTTAAGGGTTGCATGCTAAAGCGTTTTTTATTTCATCGCCCGAAGGCTCAAACAAGATGTATACCTCCTCCCCCCATGTCCCCCTTCTATACATATGTAACACATAGACTCATATGAAGTCGAGTATATCGTCACAAATGTGCATCCAGTGCCAACAATTGTCCTCAATAACCAATACAAGTTCTTTCGGCTCATTTTGTCCTCACTCATGCGCACCCAGAAAAACGTCCCAGGAGGTCACCCATCCCAAGACTACTCCTAGCCAAGCACGCTTAATCGTGGAGTAACTAAGGAATCAATCTCCCTAAAAGAAAGATGCATCTTGTTGGAATGAGTAGCCTGCTAAATCCTTTTAAAGCAATCATGAGGGTATTACAACGTAGCTTCTGCTCGATGGTATATAACTTATTGTAGAAGTACCGGATAAGGTCATGGACTCCCTAAGGGATATCTATTTCATTCCCTATGTCATCCCTAAGGCTAAGAATCCTAGATACCTGTTTCTTAATTAGAACACTACGATGGAAGAACCTTGTATTTCTTTCCCCTTCTCCAATGCGTTGAAGCCTACTCTTCGTTCTCCATAAGATATCTTCTTGATTTAGGATTCCTAACAACTCATTCTGGAGCTCAAACTTGAGCTCTTGGTGGAAATTATAAGTCGAATAGTTTTGCAAATAGGCTTGAATTCCTTTAAGTCTTGCTAATACACGGTGTTTTATCCTATAGACATTCCCAAATGTGGAATTGTTCCACTCCGTTAAGACACCTTGGAGCTCTTTAATGGCTTCTTAAATGTCAGGGTTCCTATTATTCCATGCTAGTTGGACAACATTCAAAAATTCTTTTTCAAGCATCCATCTTGTTTCAAAACGAAACATTTGGGGTCTTTGGTACTACACCTATGCTTAAAAGAATAGGGCAATGGTCCGAGGTTATACGGGAAGGTGCCAAACACTTGCATCTGGGAACATACTAATCTAATCCGGGTTTGCCCACCCCTATCAAGTCTTTCGTAAATTGGATGCCTCTTTCGATTATTAGTCCACGTGAATTTAGGCCCTTGGAAACCTAAGTCAATTATGTTACAAGCGTCCATCATTTCATTATATAAATTCATTCTCATAAGTCTAGCCGACCTTCCCCCAAACTTCTCGGTTGCACAAGTAATTTCGTTAAAGTCACCTTACACAAGCCACAGTTTATGCATATTAATTCCTATCATATTTCTTTAACTCGTCGCATAAAACAATTCTATTACAAAATCTAGGGCTAGTATAAATACAGGAAAAAACAAAGGATTATTTAATAGTGTGTACCTCCACTACGCCATAGACTTCTTGAGATCCCTCACAATCACTTGGAATTCGATGTTGGAGGAATTCCAAAGGATGAGAATCCCCCCTACAAATCCCCGAGGTTCAACAAGGTACCAAGGGTCCATCGCTACGTAATGCAAGACCTTCACGATTTTCTCGCGGCCCAGCCAAGTTTTTGCTAAGACAACCAATGAGGGGTGGTATTGGTTCAAAAACATCCGGAAGTTGGGTTTGAACGAGGGGCGCCCAATTCCCCTTTCATTCCAAAAAAGAACGTTCATGTTTCTAGGGATGTTTTGCCTAGGAGCATCTTCAAGATCTCCTATTTTCCTTATTCTCATGAATTTATTTCGAGTTCGGTGATCGGTGGTGTCTACCTCTTCGTGTGTGGCCGACCAAATAATCATTTCAGACTTTCGAGGGTTTCTTTTGCCTTCTCCCTCTGCCCAATATACTGTCACACCCATCTACTTCAAGGGACGGATATGTCGGTCACAAAACAGCCCGTTCGTGTTGCTCAGGGCGGCTCGGAGGCAAACCGACAGAGATTTGACGAGTACTACTGTTCGCACAATTGAGAGGAGGGGTCCAGGATCTATCCATGGTCCCAAATTTTGCATCAGGTTGCGTTATTCTTCGTATGCTCCTCCTCTCTCCTTAGCAACCATGTTAGGAAGATTTGCATGGGGGGAGGGAGGTGAGACATGTCTGACATTTGGGGCAAGTGGGCTTGAAGCAACTCCCCGTTTGCATACATCATCAAGAACTTGTTCTCCTCTGAGTTGAGTTCTGGGTTCAACATCAGCTCCTTGACGTCCTGAAAAGTCAGGTTGTTGTGAAATGTGATCGGTTCTTGTAGATTTTCCGACTGGAAATAATCAGAATACCTCGGATTGAGGTCGAGGATAATGGGTCTATATGACCTCGAGAAGAGGAGGGACGATACGTTCAACACTAGTTACTTCCTTAGCAGGGATAAAGGAGATGGTGGTGACGATGGATGCGATAGCGTCCGTGTCATGTCTAGGAATTCAGGTTCCATTGTTTGGTTTTGGTTTGTTTATGGATTTCTTATGTTTTTGATGGGTGAGAGAGGGGGGCCTTGGTAAGAGTGGGGTGTTTTTACCGTTTGAGGGGTGGCTGAGTTTGTCGGTTTGGTGAGAGGAGGGTGGTATGAAGCTTTGACAGAATAGTCTACTGACGGGACATGGGTAAGGGTGGCAGGCTCTCTGCCACGTTTCGCTTGGTTACTGGGTAACAATATCTCCATCTCAGCCAAATTTTTTAATGCTGCAAAAGAGTTACCTTTTTCTTTGTTTTAGGGTGCACCTCCTAGGTTCCATGAAAGCTTTTCATTGGTTCCTCCACCTTTTCCCTTTCTTCTGATTCTCCTTCTATTCTTTTTACTTTCTCTTTTTCTAACATTCCTTCAATTTCCTTTTTCGCCGTTTTTCCTTAGGCCCCCTCTTCATTTGACTTTTTGGGAGTTCACCTCGATGTTTCACTTTTGATGTTTCCTCTCCCGCTTGAATTTGGTAACGGTTTTTTGGTTTGACTTTTTGGCATGTTTTCACAATCCACCCTCCTCCATCTCCAGTATCGATCTTGCGATCTACCAAGTTCAAACTTCCTTCCCTTCCCTCATGAGTTTCTTTTTCCTTACTACCTTCCTCAATGTTCTTTGGCATATTTTGTGGGCACCTTTTCTTATTATGTCCCACGTGCCGACATGTCTCGCAGACTCATGGGCTCTTAACGCAATCAATTTCCTGCATAACCTGGCCTAGCCACGCACGTTTTGGGATACCTTTCCCCTCTTGTATCAGAATGCATAAGCAAACCTCCTTGTTTCGCCGTTTAGAGGGTGTGCGTGTACTTTTAGGGTTTTTCTCATTGCGTTGCCAACTTTTTCCAGAGTTTTCTTCTCAAACATCTCGATCGGAAGCTCCGGCATCTGAATCCACACTAGGTAATGGTTGACTTGTACTTCAGAGGCCTTAAAACCGAGCGTCCATGGTTGTAGTCACAACATTGCACCAAGTACGAACCATGACTTCCCGTTAAAATCTTGGATCTTTCCATTAATGACAGACATTTAATGATGAAGAACCCCTTCTCCAAGCTCATTAATTCCATGTGTCCTTTCTAATTCCACACCTTCCCTAATTCTTTGCGTAGAAAATCTTAGGCAAAGGTTTTACCTAGGACTTCACCAATGATGGCTGCTTCCCAAGGAATGGACAACTCCTCATATTCTTGTTCCTATATAGGTATAAGAACCTCCCATTTCTCTTTAATTCCAGGACATGAGGTGGCACAGGATAGCTGCGGTTTTTCCAACAGGACAACTTCTGAGAAAGGGGGGTGGAGGTGGGTGGACGAGATGGAGGGGGCAGGTTTTCCAAGGCTAGCTTATAAAGTGGAGGCGGTGGCGGGTCAGATTTTAGCGGAGGTGGGGGTGGATCTACCACGGATGGACTCTTGGCATGACCTGGCATGGTGGATTGGTTCATCCTGTCGTGAGGGCAGTGATGGCAGGGGTGTTTCTTTGAGGAGCTTCTCTCTCCTACTTTCTCTCTCCATATTTTCCACACTTGTGTTATTATGTAATCTTGTGGTCGAGGTTATTCACTTACTATTGGGACTAAGAAGTTTTCCTCGTAAAATCGATTGTGTTCGCATTGTTTATTTTGTTGTTCTTTAAATTTTGCCAAAAATACTCATTGTTTCCATAACTACAATTCACCGATTCACCCACTCTCTTCCTTGTAGTGTTTCTAGCAAAATAACAATTGTTTTCAAAGTTCAAACAGTTTACTTATGCTTTTCTTCCGTTGAACTTTTATTCTTCTCCTAATTTTATAATTGTGTATTTGTTCTCGATAGACTCCATCTAATTAATTTAATTTTCGGCACTTTTTCTCAAAGTAATCCACCAAAAACTGAAAATTAAATTATTAATAAAAGGGCCCATACTTATTTTCGTTGCACAAGAGCTCCGTAATAATTCAGCTACCAGTGTACCCTGACAACTTGTCTTTCTTCCTCTGAGTTTCAGGTGTCCTGTGACCGCTCTCCCCTTGTTCACCCATCATCGTCTTTAAGGTACTACTGCTAACAATCTTATGTTATGCCACGACTAGAAATGTATGTATAATGCAGGTGAATGAAAGTGTTCCAAGTATGAATTCAAAAGTCAGATGTAGACAATGTTTGACAGAAATGAATTTGGTCAAGACTGAAGTACAATCAGATTCTTTGTTATTTTGCACAGTGACAACTCCAAAACTTAACGGTTATATTGCAGTGACAGTCATCTGATCAACAGCCAGAACAGAAAGAATGAATTAATTAAGTCATGGAGAGACCTCCAGTACTTTTTGTTTTCGAGTACATTTACAGAACATATGATTTGTCGTACTTACAAATAAAAAACAGCCTCTTAAATGTGAAGCAGGTTGGAGATGTGATTCCAGCCTGCAATCCATGGTCTTTTATCAGTTGGATGTGCAAAGTTTAGCTCAAACATCTCCCTTGAGGCCTTACCACCCTCGCAAAACCCTACAAGCTTAGCCACAATCTCCGCGCTCTCATGCACATGGAGAGGGTCATGAGGATCAGTCCACAACTTACTCACAAAATGCAGCCTTCTTTGTTTTCCTTCAAGTGGGATGCCCCATTTCATGTACAATGCTTCTTTTTCCTCGGGGCTTAGGCGTGTGGTCACCCTCTTTGCGAGGAACTCCCTTTCTCGCCTCAATGCTCGAATACTACATTTTAAAGATAAAAAATTAATCCAATGACATTAGGTATTCAATAATAATGTGACGAAAGTTCATGATTGGCAGCAGAGATTGATTAAGAAAGAACCTGGATGAAATAGAAACTGTGGGTTCATCTCCACTAGGAGGAGCAGGACTTGCATTTCCAGTTTCTGCCAAGTGCTGCTGCAGCCAAGTCAAACGCCTGAGCTCAACTTCCATGTAGATCTGGTCTGCGGTGTCTCCTTTAAATAGCAGGTAAAATTGAGTCCTGTGAATGATGGATACATAACAAACATCCCATAATTCAATAATCTGCTGTCTTTGCTCCTTGAAAGTTATATGCCATGAAACTTGGGGTTCGTTTTCTTCAAAATCTTCTTCATCGTTCTCAACATTGTAACCAGCTGCTTCATTTGCTTCCAACTCGAGCACCTGGTTAGTTAAAGGTCACACACATCGTTATAAAAGGTTTGCTTAGACTTTAAGAGAAGGTACCAATATAAGAGAGGAGAATGTTTTACCTGGCAGACAAGCAACTGCTTCTGATATTGGAGTTTGGCAACACGTTCTTTCAGTTCTGTAACATATGTTCTTATGTTTCGTACGTTCTCTTCTGCTGCATTCTGAAACATTTGTTTCATTTTCTTCATGTTAACTGAACTTGATCTTCTGTAACCTGAAGGTCCTGAACCTTCCTTAGATGAAACATCTCCTCCAGCTCCTTCAGTTTTTGTAGGTGTTCCTTTCTCTACGTAGTGCGTAGGTTCAGTAGCAACAATATTCTCACTTACTGGACTCCTATTTTCAATTTCAGTCTCCACAACTTGGTCAGTAGTAGATAAAGGAGAGCATGGCGATCTTAATAGATTTTGTCTGTTAGCACTACTGCTTGAACTTAAAGGAAGTAATTTCTTCTTTTTTGATTGGGATTTCGAGTTCTGAATTGCTTCACCATTTGGCTCATCATTATTTGGAAGAGACATTACTAATTTGTCTATCGACCTTTGTACATTTTCAAGTTGCTCTTCAAGATTAGCAATTGTACTTCCTTGACTATGAAGTCTTGTAATCTCATCCTTCAGATTAGCACTAACACTCTTATTCGTGGCAACGACTGCCCCGACTTCATCATCTTCCTTGAGTTCTTTTCTAACAGAACGCATTTCTCTTATCTCTGCTTGCAGCCTAGCAATTGTCTCAGCTGCATCTTGATTACCTAGTCTATGGCAAGCAACCTCTTTTTGCAGCACTTCTAGAGCTCGATTGGCTTCTTCTCCAAGTTGCTCCTGCAGGTGCTCAAGCTTCCTAATTTCATGCATGAGGGTGAATGGAGCAGTAGACGACTTTCTCATTGATTGCCTAACAGTCTTATACTGTGCCTGACTTCCCTGTTGCTTTACGTTCAAGTTTGATGTCAATGTGCCGGAGAAGGAAAGACACTTTTTAACTGGTCGAGGGGATCCCAACGGACCAATAACCTCACTTCCCTTCTCCTCCTGAACTTTTTGACGCAGCTTTTCTACTTCAGATAGTGCAAGATCTCTTTGACGTCTCAACTCTTCCATCTCCTTTTCCATCTAGAAAGAAAGAGAGCCAAAATTATGTCAAAATATCAAAACCTCAAATTGATGTCCTGAGAATCCCTAATGTGGCAGAAAAAAAGTTTACCTGGTGAATTTTCAGGTCCTTATCTGAAGCATCAGGTGTACGCAACTCTGCTTCTAATCTGGCTACTTCCTTTTGCAACTGTTTCACTAGTTGCTTATCAGAGACGACCTAGATATCAAATAGGAGAAATTCATTATATTTAGCCAAACCAAGTTAGACAGTCAAATTTAAGCTCCTAAGAGTCAATTTTCAGATTCTTACCATGTTCACTTGAGCGTTGTTAGTCACTTCCTTAGCCCGAGTTGCAAAAAATAGTGTATTCCGTGTCTGCTCAACATGACTCATTGCTGGACTCAATGTACATATGATAGCAGTACGGGCATTCCCTCCAAGAGAGTGTTGTAGTATCCGCGTAAGTTTTGAGTCTCTGTAAGGTATATGACCAGTTCGCTTGCCACCAGCACTGTAAAGAATAATATTCTCATTAAACTAGCAATAGCAACGAATGACAATACAATTGCCCACATCAAGAATCGAAAAATAATTGACTTAGTATTAAGTAATGTGCTCATCTGCAAATAAAAGAGCCAGATATTAGTAAAAATGAGCACATTGTTGTTGCAGTGATTAGCTATACTCCTAAGTTCTACCATAAAACAAAGTCAGGCACATAATACTTTTAATTGGCCCTTGTTCTTTACATATTCAGGTTCCTGGTAGTAATTGAGGTTTATAAATTGACATAGGTGACTGCCGAGTTCCAAGAAGATAGATGCAATAGAAAGTGCATGCCAATGATATTCACACCCAACGCGACTTAAATCAATTCCAAAATTACCTGAGCTTCCTAATTACTGTTGTCAGAGTCATAAGACTGAGATTAATATGACAGCCTTCCCTAAGTCTGACACCATCTGCATGTGTTTGTGCAGCCCTCTCACTTCCAGCAAGGTCTACAAAATTCTGCAAGACCAGAAACAAAGTCATGATCCTATAGCTTAAACAGTTAATCATAGTTTAGTAAAAAGCAAAAGAAGGTAATAGAAATCTATATTAGAGTATTTACCAGGCTTGCAACATAGGACCTAATGCAGCCTGAGCTTTCACGCAGTGTACTTTGTATTGTCTGCATGGCCAACCATACATTCATTAATCAAGGAAATCCTCTCTATGACTAAATCTTAATGATATGACCTTTATCATGGGCCATTACTGCTCATTTGATAGGCCATGATAATGAAATAGGAGTATTCTCTATTGTGTAATATGCAAAGAAAATCACAAGTTTGGGATCACATTTCCAAACATAGGTTTTTCTTCACAGATTCTCATTCCCACACAACACCACATTTAATTTGGTAAGGTATTGTAACAAATTTATGACATGATTCCTTATATACACAACCACGTATAAATCTATTACCATCTACCAGACGAGCCATTAAGGTTTCATTATACTAACCAGTCGAATAATTTGGTGAGATCGCGAACTATTATCATTGAGAGCAGTTTCACCCACTTGTCTTTGAGCTGAGAAACAAACAATAAGTTACTCTTTTAGGTAAGAAAATCTAAAGGAATTAATGCTCACTGCCTTTTAAACAGTCCCTTACCCTCGCATACGCTAATCAAGCGTCTAAGATGCAGGTCATTAGTAGCAGTTTCTTCCACCAGCTTCTCAACAACAGTACCTTTCTGCATACACCATAAAAGTATTCTTATGATTCTCTTCTGATGAACCAAAAAGTAACAGAAACTAAAGTTGGGTTTAACTGTACATACTTCTGGATCATCCAATAGCTTAAGATTGCGACCGGACTCAGAATTCAAAAGATCTCTGACATTCTCATTGTAGATTTCTAATCCAGAAATCCTGATAGTAAACTCTCTTTCTGGGGTCTGTAATTTAGCAATATAAACTTAAGATTGAACATTTATATAATCCAAATATATTTTATATATTGCTATAAATGAGATGAGCATTCTTACATTCATTATGTGGTTATAAATATCTGTTACAGCTTTCTCTGTAATTCCTCTCATTGTAAATGTCTTACCACTACTTGTCTGTCCATAAGCAAAAATTGTTGCTGCATACAAAATCAAAGTTCAAACAACCAAAACACATAAACAACTCATAAATTTCTCATTAAAGAATGTTGCCCAGTTTATATCAGGTATGAAAAAGTAAGTAGTTTTACAGTTATAAAACAGATTTGAAGCATTACCATTTATACCCATCAAAGAAGATAATGCCACATTTTTCACCCCTTCTTCATACACAGTCTCAGTCACAGACGCCGGACCGAATACTTTGTCTGTGGGCAAAATAAATCACTAAAATTATGGTCTGAAGAACAATTGATAAAGACAGATTGAAGAACTTGTGTACATTACCGAATGTAAATGAAGACGGTTGCATTGAACGATCATTAACCGGAGTTTTATGAACAATTGTCTGTTCATCAATACATTCCCATGCTACTTGATCTTTTGCTGCCTGCTCCCTTGTACTTAAAGGCCTTAACCTTACAGTCACAACAATTTTATCTTCCTTGGCGGCTTTCGGCCCACCGGGTGTCGATGCAGGCGTTCGATTTACTCGTGATGCCGGTGTCGATACTGGGGTAGATGCTGCTGATGATTTATCAATCTTTGAATTTGGGGTTGAAGGACATTTTACTGTCATTGTGCTGATATGATTTTGTATTTTAATTGTAAATTGAAAAATGGCAGGTGTATTTATTCCTTCAAAATCAACAGTTTTTCATCAAATGTAGCAGCACATAACTTGGATCCACCAATATAAATTGAATTTTTGCTCAAATAGGTTGAAGATCAAAGATTTTAATCTTGATTTTTCCGCAATTTGTTTCTCTTACTCTTACTATCTGATTCCTCAAATTGAGGGCAGCCGAAAGATAATTTGATGATGGGAATCCTGAATTGTTTGATAATTTGTTAATTTTCAGCTGAAATGGATGAATTAGGAGAGAGAAAAAGAGTTGTAAATTGCAATTGAGGGTTACCGTTAGAGGGTTTTGTTTTTGTTTTTGAAATGCTGCCGTTAAGAGATTTTGAACTTCTTTTCTTTAATTTCTTTTATATACTTTTAGAGAGAGAAAGAGTGTGCCGTTGTACATTGTAACTGAGGGTTACCGTTAGAGTTTTGATCTTTGTTTCTTTGTCTCGTTCATCCTCTTCTCTAATCTATTCATTTTTTTTTTTCATTTTCTATATTTTTTAGGGAAAACATAGGTGCATATACTAATCTATAAAGAACGAGTCCATCAAAATATAAGAAGCAACTTTAGCATGTCAATACAAACTTGCTTGTTGTAGTCGTGTAGTTGGGAATAAACATCATGTGATCTTCATAGGAACAATGGAACTTTTAACACTATTCAAAATCTATTTTACGTTGAATATATCTATATTTTTCTAAGTAATTTTTTTTTTTTTTGGAAAGATAAGTAAAAACTTTTTGTTTCTCTAAAATTTAACTGTTTTTTCAAGTTAACCATAGAGCCTTTCAAATAAAAAAAACACAGGAGAAACAGGAGAATTTTTGAGCATACCAGTCACCCTGCCACTGTTGTGGGCCAGAGAGTTATGAGACAAGTTGATGATTTTAATAGCTATGCTGTGAGGATTTATGGAGGAGTGCGCTCCCCCGCGGCTCCGAGCCCAAGCCGATGGTATGTCCCCCGGTTGGCGCTATTAAATTGAACACGGATGCAAGTTTGGCCGAGGAAGGATGGGTGGGACTTGGAGTGATAGCCCGCGACTCGGAAGGTAAGGTGTGCTTTTCTGCAACTAGACGTATGCGTGCCTACTGGCCTCCCGAGGTAGCTGAATGCAAGGCCATTTATATGGCAACCCGTTTGGCCAAAGCTCATGGATATGGTGATGTTTTTGAATCCGACTCTCTGGTAGTAACGAAAAGGTTATCGAAAGCAGCAATTTTCTTCTCAGATTTGGATGCAATACGTGGGGACATTCTTTCTATATGTAATGCATTTTCGTCTGTTTCTTTTTCTCATGTTAAAAGGGATGGGAATACTGTCGCCCATAACCTTGCTAGAGTTGTGCCTTTTGGTGTTGAGCAATGTTGGGAGCATCACTGCCCTAGTACTGTAACACCTTATGTACTTATGGACACTTTGTCCCTTTGATTAATGCACTTCTCTTTCCCCTCAAAAAAAAAAAAAAAAAAAAAAAAACACAATATGACATAGAGTACTGCTAAAGGAGGTGTGGATTTTCTCAATTTCATTTTATCCCTACCATGGGCAGATCTGGTGCTTTGTGGGTTATGTGGAAAAACAATTTTGCTAATCCTTTTTGCTTGGATGCAATTTATAAAGTTTCTCGGTTTGTTGTTTATAGTATAAAACTTAGCGTTTTGAATCTTTCTTTTGTGGTAATCTTCCTGTATGCTTATGCTAGTTCTAGTGAAAAAGATTTGTTTTGGAACGAGACCATCTCTTATACTCAAGCTTTAGAGCTTCCGTATATTTTGATAGGGGAGTTCATTGAGCTTAGATTTCATTCAGATAAGCAAGGTGGTATTCCCGTATCTTTATCAAGATTAGATAGGATGAATGAATTTAGAACCAATTAAATTATAATGAATTACCTTTTTTAGGTCAATGTTTTACTTGGAGATAAACAAGAAGTGGTCAAGATAATGTTCTTGAACGATTAGATAAATGTTTAGCTAGTGTCAAGTAGTTTAATTTATTTTCGTTGGCAAAACTTAGACACCACATTTTCTCTTCCTTCGATCATTGTTTTATTTCTTTATCTTCTCTTCTTTGTTCTAACTCTAAAACTCCTCCTTTTAAGTTTGAGAGAATATGGTGTTTAAGAAAGGATTTTGATGTGTTAGTTAAGAAAACTTGGTGCTCAAAGTTTAATGGTTCTTATATGTATAGATTAGTTCATAATGATAAACTTCTTAAGATAAAAGCTAAAGAATGGGACGGAATCGTGTTTGGTAATATTTTTCGACAACTTGTTTTAGTTGATAATAAACTCGAGACTCTTCAAGCTCAGATGCTTATTGATCAAAGAGCTAAGACTACATCTTTTGCCAAAGGTGATGCTAATTCTAAATATTTTCACACTTGTGCATCCATAAAGAAAAATCGAATTAATCTTGATTCGTTTACTACCCATAATAATGAGATTGTTACTAGCCCAAAAAGAATATTGTTTCATATATCGAAGGAGTTTCAAGCTAGATTTTGTAGCAATAGTAGTTGCAACTTTGATAGTCAACATGATTTTTCGTTTATTTCACCTATTATTTCGGAGGATGATAATCATCTATCAACTCAAGATGCGTCTGCTGAGGAAATTAAAAATAGCTCTTTTTGATCTAGCCCCTGATAAATCCCCAGGTCCAGATGGGTTTCCTCCATTTTTCTTTCAAAAATACTAGACATTGGTGGGTAATTCAGTTATTTAAGCTGTTCAAGCTTTTTTCCGTTATTGTTTTATGCTAGCGAAAATTAATCATACGTTTATTACTCTAATTCCTGAAATTGATAATTCTTCTACATCTAATCATTTTAGACCTATTAGTCTTTGTTCAACTATTT
Organism: Beta vulgaris subsp. vulgaris; assembly: GCF_026745355.1. Classification (NCBI taxonomy): domain Eukaryota; kingdom Viridiplantae; phylum Streptophyta; class Magnoliopsida; order Caryophyllales; family Amaranthaceae; genus Beta; species Beta vulgaris. The sequence goes on along the minus strand of NC_079204.1, from coordinate 46,648,568 downwards.
ATAAAATAATTGCTAAGGTATTAGCTAATTGCCTTAAACTGGTATTAGGAAAAATTATTCACCCTCTTCAGGGAGCTTTTGTTCCTGAAAGGTTAATTCAAGATAATATTTTGATAGCTCATGAGGTATTTCACTGTTTTAAGAGTAAATCAGCTAGAGAGGGATGGTTAGCTATCAAAATAGATATGGAATGGAATTTTATTTTCATGATGTTGGAAAAATTAGGGTTCAACGAGAAATGGATTCATTTTTTTTTTTTTTGATAAGTTGCGGATTTTATTTCATTGAAACATAACACAATGAGAAAGGACTCTACTCAAAATGAAGTATCCCCCCACTAGGTGGGCGGCATTTTCATAGTGCACAAGCACACCCCATAGAGAGGAGTCCCTTCCCATAGAAATTACATCCTAGTTTCAATGTACAAGAGTCACAATCAATCCATTGTTGGATCCTAACAAACCGGGCTCTGGCATCCATAAACTAAGATCAAACTCAAAGGAAATTACATCTAGGGGGTACATTATGCTGCATGAAAGGAATAAGAACTGGGTTGTCTGCTAGACCCAAGCCAAAAACTCGTCCCTCTTAGTTAGCCCTTGCTTGGCCATGGAATCCGCTACAAAGTTTGAGCTCCTTCCCTTGAATGAGATCTCAATAACTCCCCTCAAGGTGAGATCCCTAATGAAGTTTAGGATGAAGTTTAGATTCCAAGGCCCTCCAGAGGTTGCGTTGCACCATTTGACGGCATTAGCCAAGTCGGATTCGATACAAAATTTCGAGCTTGAAGTGCGGCTGCTGCTCAGGTGTATTTTTATGGCTCGATGGATTGCTAGTACTTCGGCCCAATTAATCTCCATGAAGGGTATGGGTGTCGAGAAAAGGCATATAAATGACCCGGAGCTATCCCGTAATATACCTCCAATGGCCGCTTTTGCTCGTAGTGGATCCATGGACGCGTCAACATTCCACTTTAGTATATCATTTGGTGGGGGGGACCATCCGATCACACAGGGCTTAGATGAGAGAGGCGCAGTTCGAGCTGCCGTAGTGGACCATAGAAGGCAGTGGGGGTTCCGAAGGATTTCCTCTGAACTGTATGGGAAAGGGTCCCCCCACCCTTTAATCCACCATGACAACCTTAAGAGAATAAGATCTTTTAGTTGGCTCAGCGTGGATGATTGGTTCTCAAATATTCTCCCATTTCGCTCCTTCCAAATTGTCCACAATATGATGAAAAAACTGGCTGCCCACACCTTTTTGAAAAAAAAATACCTTTGCTTGGATAGTGCCATTGGTCAAAGGCGTGCCTCAAGTTTAAAGGAGGAAGCCAATTAAGGTTCCATAAACCGCACCACCATACCCATATCTCCCATGATAGGGTGCAATGCAGAAATAAATGATTGTGACATTCTTGAGCTGCTCCGCATAGAATACAATTCGAGTCCTTTCTCGAAATAATTCCCATTGCGGCAAGTTTCGATCTTGTGTTTAACCTGCCAAGGATAGCAAACCACGTAAAAATTTCAATTCTATATGGGACAAGTCCATGCCACATACCTTTTACAGCATCAAGGTGATAGTGTGAATGAGCCTTGGCCAATTCTCTAGTACAGGATTTTACAGAGAAATGGATTCATTTATATTGTGTATTACGTCTGTCTCTTTCTCTGTTCTTGTTAATGGAATACCCGAGGATCGTTTTTTCCCCACTCGTGGTATTAGGCAAGGGGATACTTTATCTTCATATATTTTTATTATATGCACATAAATTCTTGCTAGGAAAATTTATGCTCACTCTATGGACGGAGAAAAATTATCGGGTGTGAAAATTGGTCGTTATGGGATTAAGATCCCTTTTTTGACGTTGGCTGATGATACTATGTTATATGCTAAGGCTTCGGATCGTAGTTGTCATATAATTAAGAATGTTTTGGATAAGTATTATGCTATGTCGGGCCAGTTAGTTAATTTTCATAAGTCAACTTTTCAAAGTACAAATAATGTTTCTATTCCCAAAGTGATGAAGGGTTTCAATCTATTCTCCAAATGCAAAATTCGTTTTCTTTAGGCGATATTTGGGATGTCCAATTATAGACGGTCGTGTGACAAAAAATACATTTGGTAAGACTATTCAATCTATTCAGGCTCAGTTAACTACGTGGAAAGCTAATTCGTTTTCTTAAGTGGGTCGTTTAGTGCTTATTCAAGCTAATTTATCTAGTAAGGCTAATTTTCAAATGCAAAGTTTTCTGTTCGCAGCTTCTATTCACCCGGAGTTGGATAAACATATAGAAACTTCTTTTAGAATAAATCTCCAGATTCGAGTTATGAAAATCTTATAGGGTGGGAAAAAATTGTGTGCCAAAAAAGTTTGGAGGCTTGGGTTTCAGGCACTAGTGGAAAAAATTGGAAGGTCTGCGTTTTTTGAAAAACCCAACCCTTCAAGCTAACCGCATCCCATCGTATTACGAAGGGCTACAGTTAGCCCAAAAATCACAACCCTTGGTTTGAAAAGGGATGCAGTGAAGGGCTAACCACAACCCTTCACTTTACTAAAATTCCAATTGCGCGCACAATTTCATTCCCTCTCACTCACAGCACGAATTTCCCTTGCTCCTTCGAACAAATCCCAAAACCCCTACCTAACTAACGCCGGAGCATCGTACTCACCATCACTGGAGCCCTAACGCCGGAAAATCGCACGCACCATCACCACGACATTCACTCACCACCACCACGACATTCAATCACGACACTTCTTTTTTCATCTCTTCTCTTCTCTTTTCTTAGTATTGGGTTGATTTTACTGAGTTCAGGGAAGCCACCACAATGCAGCGCCACCACGACGTAGCGCCACCACGACCACCACATTCACGCACCACCACAACCACGACATTCACTCACAACACGAATTTCCCTTGCTCCTCTTCCGGTAATTCCCCTCTCTCACTCTCCCTCCTCTTTTTCATTTCTTGTAACTTTCCAAAGCATAATTTGTTCACTTCTTCGAATTAATTTGTTTAATTTCATTGCATTTTGAAATCAACTTTTATTTTTTACTGTAAAATATGCTGAAACAGTGATTGTAGGGGGTGAGAGGAAGGGGGTTGGGGGAGGGTGGATAGGGGTGGGGGAGGGTTGGAAAGGGGGTGGGGAGGGTTGGGGAGGCTGGGGAAGGGGTATGTGTGGCCATGCAGAGGGCCAGGGAGGGATGGGGAGGGGGTGTCTTTGGAAGGGGAGGGTGTGTGTGGGTGGACAAGGGATGGGCAGGGGTTGAGGGAGGGCTGGGGAGGGTGGGTAGGGGGTGTGTGTGATTGGGAAGAGGGGAGGGGTATGTGTGGCTAGGCAGGGGGTGGAGGAGGATGTGTGTGGGTGGGCAAGGGGTGGGGGAGGGGTGGGGTTGTATGATCATGCATTTATCATTTGTAATTCTATTGATTGATGCTTTTCTTAATTGAATTATGTATTTAATGTGCCGTGTGTGATTTGTTAATTGTAGAAAAAATAAGATAAGAAGGCAAATAAACTATATCTTTTCTCATAATTAATTGCTCCTCTTTGGTTTTGAGAGGTAATTAGCCTAATTTTCTTGTTTTTAATTTGTTGGATGTTGATGAGGAAAAAATGATGTGTTCCAATTTGAGTCAAATGTGATAATGTGTGTATATTTCTTGATATGAGATTGTATGAAAGCAATGTAATTTAGCTATGAAATCTGTAAGTTCGTTGTTTGAATCATCATCATATGCCTAGATATCATTCAATACTTACTCATTAGGAGTAAGTCTTGAATAGTCCCCGGTTTGGGACTGTTATTGGACGTTTGATTAGGTGGTGAATGTGTGTCTTCTTTTCAATTCTGAGGAAAGTCTTGGCTTATTATTTCTCTATATTGTTAATAGGTCATATGTAGATAAGCAATTATCTACATTGTGTACTTGGAGAACTGTAGGGAAATGCTGCCAGATTTTCCTTAAAATTGAAAAGTTCTCATATTCACTAGTGAGATTAGACGTCCAAGGATGGGTTAGGTTGGAGTGATAAGGGCCTTCGGCTGCATGCATAATGTGAACATGTCACTATCTTAGCTTGCATGTGTCTATGTGTGATTTGAATATGTGACTTTCTTGCATGTGTGTGTAATTAAATAATGATTGATACATTATAATTATTGGTTGTGTTTAATTATTAGAAGTCTTTTTGAATGAGATGGATCGTACTTGTATGTATGTTAGTCGTGAATCGATTGAGTTTCACTCGAGGTAACATGACTAATTTTCTTGTTCTTATATAGAAATATTTTTCGCCACATACTTATACACATCTAACATGCATGAATGTCTTTAGATGCATATTTTGGTGAATTTTACTTTCCACAACAAGATAATGGAGTTGCATGTGGCTATTATGTGCTAAGGTACATGTTCGATATCATCTTCCATTGTACTAACATCGATGATCTTCAAAAGGTATGTAACTTATTAGTATATGTTAGTTTAGATTAGATCGATGGGTAATAGATTAATTGGTTTAGAAACCAAAGTAGCACATATTCGCAAAAAATGACCACATTCTACCCTAAAACATGGTACTTTGATGCATTTCATATAAATATGAGGTAATATAACTAGTGGGTAGATTTTTAGCCTTGCATTTGTTGTTGGTTGAATTTCAGGAACAAAAAGGTTATTTTAGGTCTATTTTCGTCTTTTCGCGTCCAATTATTAGACTTTGAGTTATTTAACTCCAAATTATTTTTGAATATGATACTATAAGGTATAATATAAGTAGTGTGTAGATTTTTAGCCTTGCATTTGTTGTTGGTTGAATTTCGGGAACGAAAAGGTCATTTTAGGCGTATTTTCGCATTTTCGCGTCCAATTATTAGATTTTGAGTGATTTAACTCCAAATTATTTTTGAATATGACAATATAAGGTATAGTCTAACTAGTGTGTAGATTTTTAGGCTTGCATTTGTTGTTGATTGAATATCGGGAACGAAAAGGTCATTTTAGGCCTATTTTTGCGTTTTCACGTTCAATTATTAGATTTTGAGTCATTTACCTCCAAGTTATTTTTGAATATGACAATATAAGGTATAAAATAACTAGTGTGTATGTTTTTAGGCTTACATTTGTTGCTGGTTGAATTTCAGGAACGAAAAAGTCATTTTAGGCCTATTTTCGCCTTTCCGCGTCCAATTATTAGATTTTGAGTCATTTAACTCCAAATTCTTTTTGAATATGACAATGCAATAAAAGGTATAATATAACTAGTGTGTAGATTTTTAGGCTTGCATTTGTTGTTGGTTGAATTTCAGGAACGAAAAAGTCATTATAAGCCTATTTTCGCCTTTTCGCGTTCAATTATTAGATTTTGAGTCATTTAACTCCAAATTCTTTTTAGATATATATGACGATGCAATATAAGGTATAATATAACTAGTGTGTAGATTCTTAGGCTAATGATAAGTGCGTTTCAAACGTACTTTACGGACTCCTTTTAGCTCATTTTGATCATATTTCTCCCATTTCTTCCCTCTTTCTTCTCCCTTTCCCCTTCTATTTCATTCACTTGATCTTAGTGGATCATAGTGACATTTTGCTAGATTTTTAATCATTTTTGACCGAATTTCTAGTACATTTGCTTTCACCTTGTTTTGCCGTGTTCTTGATATAGGTGAAACTACTAAGATGGCTACGATTTGTAAAGTTGGAAAAGGTAGCAATGAAAACAAAGGACACATTGAGAAATGGTGTGCTTGCACCGTTCCCCATGTCTGCTCGCACAAAGGAGCACATTGCACAATAGAATCTTGAACAGAGAACTTCAAATGGACATAACTTTCAAACCACAAATCGGATGAAGGTAATTCCAATTGGAGGTGAAATCTCGTTTTGATATCTTTCCATCGACTAGTCATAAGCTTGATTTAGATATAAAACGAAGAAGTTATGCTCGTTTAATTAAGTTGAACAGTCCAAGTTTGAGGCAGACGAGTTAGGTGCGCCCGCACCTGATATTGGTGCGCCCACACCTCTGCTTGGTGCGCCCGCACCTCATCATGGTGCGCCCGCACCCGTAGTTTTCGGAAAATGAAGCTCGTGGCTTCATTAAACGATGATTTTGGTTTTTAGAAAAACTTACGTTTTATTCTCGTTTCAACATAATATTTTAGGGGTTTGTATTAGAGAGAAAACACTTGAGTTTTGATTGAGAATTGTGATTAGCAATCGTAGTTTGTGATTCCATTAACATCAAATGTACTTTTCATTGAATTTTAATTCGAAGTTTCAGTTTTTATTTCATTCTCTTAGTGTTTGTTCTTGTTTTTAGATTATTTTAGATCTTCATTCTCTTAGTTTCATAATTGTAATTTCTATTAATTTAATCATTTCTTAATCATGTTTAGCCTTAGATCAGTCATAGATTTTATGTTTAATTGCTTAGAATCCATGATTAGTGAGTAGTTTCATATCTAGGGTTAGGGTGAAAGTATGAATTAGAGTTTTAAATGCTTTGTTGATGAGATTGTGACTTTCTAAAGAAAGTTATGCATTGATCTTGGTGTTTTGAGACCTTAGGATAGATATTGATCACGTTTATACTTTGGTATTTTGAACTCAAATATCCTTAAATCGAATTTTGAACTCTTTTATTATTTCCAAGAATCAACTTAATTTCTAGGCCAAGATATTGGGTAGAAATTCGAAAGAGGATTTAGTTGATTGATTAAGTGATTACTCTTGAGGACCATTCGAGAGAGGACTTGAGTACTTTAGAGGAAAACTAAACCTTGCATAATCGTCTTCGTTGCTTCACAATCGCATTAACAATCATCATCCGATCTTATTCATACTAGTAACCTTAACTCTAGTGTCTTTATATTTGATAGTTTAACTCTTGTTATTTGCTTGTTCTTGTTATTAGCTAGTCATAGTTGTTACCAAACCTTTTCAAACCCCCAAATACCCTTCAATTAGGTAATTTAGACTTGATAGACTTTAATTAATCCCATTTTTCCTGTGGATCAACCCTTGACTTGCCTTTACTATTTTCATAGTAATTGCTTGTTAGGATTATAAATATTGTTTGGAAAGCGGTTTTTGGTGCCTTAACGACACACTAAAAACCTCTTATCAGCTAACATTTATTGTTAGTTGAATTTCGGGAAGGTATATGTAATTTTTAGAACTATTAACTACGATAAATGATTGAATTCTTATATTATGTGTTTTATTCCTTGGTTGTTTTGCAAAATTTATATGAATAACACACCAAGTTTTTGAGGACTTCACCATGGAGGAACTACATGAAGTTCGGGATAAGTTGGCGACCTACCTTTGTGACAATTACTTATGATACATTTTGGGAGGATTTTGCGATATAATTAGCTAATCTAGTTAGTATTTTCCTTTGTTATATAGCTTTTAGCTAATTAATATGTTGCTATTTTATCAATTCTATGTACAATTTATACATTATTAAATATATTTAAAGTTAATCACATTGAAAAACTTGTGATATATATATTGCATTGCAATTTTTTTTTTTGTGGAAGGAAGGTGTTGGGCTGGGGGTTGCCACAGTGAGTGTAGGACTGGGGTGTTGGGTTGGGCTAGGGGGGATAGCAGGGAGGGTGCTAGGCTGGCAGTAGGAGGGTTAGTAGGGGAGTGTTGGGCTGTGCTGGGGGTGGTTGGCAGAAGGGTGGGGGTGCTGGGCTGCTGGGGGGGTGGGGGTGCTAGGCTGACAGATCTTTTTTTTTAAAAAAAAAAATTACGAAAACAAAGGGATGCGGTTTTGGGCCTTGACTGCAGGCCTTTCAATATGGAAGGGATGCAGTTTTGAGCCGAATTGCAACCCTTCATTTTTGCCGAAGGGCAGCTACAGCAAGGGCTGCTGGCCAAAAACGCAGCCCTTAGGGCTGTTTTGACCGCAACCCTTGGAATTTTTTCCACTAGTGAGGAAAATTAATGTTTATAATGTCGCTTTCCAAATGGGGTGGGGGTGTTGGGCTGCTGGCAAGGGCTGGGAGATCTTTTTTTTTTTTAAAAAAATTACGAAAACAAAGGGCTGCGATTTTGGGCCTTGACCGCAGGGCTTTCAATATGGAAGAGATGCAGTTTTGAGCGGAATCATAACCCTTCATTTTTGCTGAAGGGCCGCTGGCCAAAAACGCAGCCCTTAGGGCTGTTTTGACCGCAGCCCTTGCGTTTTTTTCCCACTAGTGAGGAAAGCTAATGTTTATAATGTCGCTTTGCAAATGGGGTGGGGGTGTTGGGCTGCTGGCAGATCTTTTTTTTTTAAAAAAAATTACGAAAACAAAGGGTTGCGGTTTTGGGCCTTGACCGCAGGCCTTTTAATATGGAAGGGATGCAGTTTTGAGCCGAATCGCAACCCTTCATTTTTGCTGAAGGGCCGCTGGCCAAAAACGCAGCCTTTAGGGTTGTTTTGACCGCAGCATGTGCGTTTTTTTTCCACTAGTGAGGAAAGCTAATGTTTATAATGCCGCTTTGCAAATGGGGTAGGATGTTGGGCTGCTGGCAAGGGCTGGCAGATCTTTTTTTTTTTAAAAAAATTACGAAAACAAACGGCAGCGGTTTTGGGCCTTGACCACAGGCCTTTCAATATGGAAGGGATGCAGTTTTGAGCCGAATCGTAACCCTTCATTTTTGCCGAAGGGCTGCTGGCCAAAAACGTAGCCCTTAGGGCGGTTTTGACCGCAGACCTTGCGTTTTTTTTCCACTAGTGAGAAAAGCTAATGTTTATAATGTCGCTTTGCAAATGAAGTCGATTTGGAAGATTATTGATAACGTGTCTAATTTATGGGTTCAAACGATTTCCAAAATATATCTAAAAGGTTCTTCTATTCTAGATTATTCTCCTTCTGCAAATTGTTCTTGGCAGTGGAAAAAACTTATTTATGTGAGAGATACTTTTAAGAAAGGTCTATGATGGATTGTTAATTCGGGTAGTCAAGTTTCTTTTTGGGAAGATAATTGGGTGTTTCAGTATCCTATTTCGTCCGTTTGCGTCCCTTGTAGGGGTTATGAGAATATATTGGTTAGTGATGTTATTAATGAGTACCATGAATGGCATAGGAAGATCTTATCTTCTATTGTGCCTGAGAAAATTTGCCAAGCTATTTACCGTTTAGTTCTTCCGTAGAATGTTGGTTCAAATAAATTAATTTGGGGTTTGACTTCAGATGGTTGCTACTCTGCCGAATTAGGGGGATTGTTAGTTCAAGGACTGGCTATTAATCCTCCTCCCTCTAAGCCATTTAATTGGATTCTGGGTTTAAAGATTCCTCCTAGGCTAGGAATTTTATTTGAAAAATTTGTCAAGATGGGCTTCCAAATAAAGCTCGATTAGAAAAATGTCATGTTTTCCTTCCCCAAGAATGTGTTTTTTTTTTTGTGACCATCATTCAGAAGATGTTAGTCATCTGCTGTTTGTTTGTCCGTTTTCTAAGGATGTGTTTGCTTGTATTAATGAGCTGTATTATTTAGACCCCATATTACCAGAGAATCTTAACATACAAGTACAAGTCAATAATATGTTTCAAGAATTTTCACAGTCTTCTCATAAATCTCGTTATTATCATAATTTTGTAAATTTTCTATCTTTTCCAATCTCTTAGCTTCATCTATCAATTGGGCATAGTAATTAACATCTCTTGTACTGCGCAAATTCTTCTCTGCTTCACATACCTTCAAGATGTACTCCAGTCCTTCAAGACAGACAATGATGATCCTTGGATCAGGGCACACAAGTATATCACAGTATGGCTTTATGCACTAATTTACTAGGTACCTAGCACTGAAAAGGCCGCCCTAAGGTTATTGTCTCGCAGAAAAAGACAATAAGACTAATTATCTCTGGGTCCTTGATATACCAAATGTATGTGTTCAGTACATAAAAGTATGCCTTATATGCTTTGCAGAAGTCAAAAAATGTTATTGTCCTGTTAGTCTGCTTTTGTTTCCCATGGATATCAAAGCAGTCTATCTGAATGTATCTCAGGAGGTTTGAATGAAATTTAACTAAGTTGCAGGAAGAAAAGAAAACCATAAGTTCGCAGCTTCGTCGCCCTCTCCACCAGAACTTGGTTAGGGATAAATTTGTTCTCAAACAGACATTGGTTTCGACGATATCAAAGAGACCAAGCGAGCACTGCCCAGCCTTCCACCTTCTCAGCATTCACGTCACACCACCCCTCCATTAGTTGCCTCACAGAGCTAACCCCCTCCCTTGGAATCATCTCCAGAAAACCTCCCAACTCCAAAGCTTCCTTTGCCAACTCGCATTCAAAGAGCATGTGGCACACAGTTTCCGAGCTCTTCTTACACAAGGGGCAAATATCATCCTCGAGCAAGTGACGGTACTTTAGGAGGGCTCGCACGGGCAGGGTACCCGAGCACACTCTCCATAGAAAATGACGGACTTTTGGGGACACATTTAGACTCCATATACGAACCCAAGCTTGCTGGAACTCATCAAAATTACACGACTTCCCAACCATGTATGCGGTTTTTACCGAGTAAATGCCGTTTTTTGAGAAAGCCCATGTTAAAGAGTCACATGGCAGCCTCTCACTAAGAGGAATGGATAGAATGGCCCGCGCATCCACCTCCGAAAATGCAGCCATAATTCGGCCCGAACGCCAGCAAGCACGTTCAGAGTCAATAAGCTCGCAAACTTTTTCCAACCCCTCAACCGGAGGCCCATTCAAGAAACGATTCCCCTCAATACAAACCCACGGATCCTCCCATATTTTAATACTCTTGCCATCTGCAACTCTCCATAACAAGCCCTCCTTCAATAACGACTTTGAGCCCCAAATACTTTTCCAAGAAAAGCTATTTGCCGAGCCCAAAAAAGCATCCACAAAAGAAGATTGGGGATAGTATTTTGCCTTCAAGACGCGCCCCATTAGCGATCCCGGGGCTTGAACCAATCTCCAAGCTTGTCTCCCTAGAAGAGCTTCGTTAAAAACACCCAAATCGCGGAAGCCCAAGCCGCCTATACACTTCAGATTACAGAGGGCTTCCCAGCTCTTCCAATGAATTTTCCGTTCCAAAGCCCGCTGCCCCCACCGAAATCTAGCCATAGCAGAGTGGATAGATTGGATAACAGACACCGGAATCTTATAGACACTCATCAAATACGTAGGAATAGCTTGAATGACCGCCTTTAATAGAACTTCTTTACCAGCTCAAGATAGGAGTTTTTCTTTCCACCCTTGGAGTTTTTTCCATATCCGATCCTTTATCTCATTAAATACTTTCTTCTTAGACCTCCCATCAACGTAGGAACTCCTAAATATTTCGAATGCCTCTCAACTTTCTTCATAGCCAGAAGATCTGTTAACTCTTGTCTCTGTTCAGTACTAATGCGTCTGCTAAAAGTAATTTCCGTATTATTTTTTTGTCCAGATGCAGCTTCATATTTGTTGAGAATATCAACTATAGCAATGCATTCCTGTCGGTTAGCTTTAGCAAACAGCAAATTGTCGTCGGCAAACAAAAGATGGGAAACCTCCGGACCACTACGGCTAGCTTTAACTCCATGCACCTGTTTCTCTACCACAACTCTAGATAACATAGCAGAGAGAGCATCAGCAACCAAAATAAAAAGATAGGGAGAGATGGGATCTCCCTGTCTAAGCCCCCTTGAAGGGGTGACCAGACCACACACAAAACCATTGACTACAAAAGAATATCTCACAGAAGATATACAATTAAAAATCACCTTCACCCAACTCACAGCAAACCCCAATTTCAACAATAGACTCTTAAGAAAATCCCATTCCACCCTGTCGTATGCCTTGCTCATATCCAACTTCATTGCAATCGATCCCCTCCTACTCCGAGATCGAGATTTCATAAAGTGAAAAATCTCAAGTGCAATAAGAGCATTATCAGTAATGAGGCGACCAGGAACAAAAGCACTTTTATTTTCCGAGTCAATGTCAGGTAATATTACTTTAAGCCTGTTTGCTAGAACTTTCGAAGCAAGCTTATAGAAAATGTTACACAAACTAATTGGACGAAATTCAGACACCAGTGTAGGAGATTTGTGTACCTGTTGAGAACTTTCTGTTTGTTTGATTGGGCCCAAGCCCATTACGTTATTGCTGGCCGTTCTTTATATACCAAATAAATATCCTTATAGCTGGCTCCTTGTGCGTTTGAAGAAGTAATTAGCCCAATCAAATTGAAGTTTGCTTTTGTTCTCAAGGGAATTGCACTCTTTTTGTTGGATGCTGCACCAGGAAGCATGGTTGGCTTAGAATTTAGATATACAACAATCATTTGAGATAAGTCATTACATATTTTAATTAGTGGTCATGCTTTTGCTGCATCATAATTCTAACATGATCACCTAAAAAAGCATAATAGACCCATCAATTACAAGAAACTGATTATTCTAGGTGTTAATAAATTGCTAAATGGGTATAAAGAAGTGGTAATACTTCCTATATTTTTCAAACATTGCAACATTTTAACTTTACAATATTCATGTATCATTTTAACTTAAATTTTTCGATTATAATATACAACAAAATTGAGTATATTATAAGATTTATAGTACTCCGTCTTTTCACGAGACTAGTTCCGATTGCTTAATTTCCTCTCTTCTTCTTTAGCATTTTATTTATGATTTTATCCACCTCAATTAACCTTGCTTCGTGATTATGCTAGTGACTTCACATCCATGGAATAAAAATAATGTTACATTGGCTCGAGGACACATGCATTTAGTGATGTTGCATTTGACTATTTTGAGACAAAAATAAGTCTCTATAAATAGAGAAATACAATGTATCTATAAAATAATTGGGTTCGACTCAATCCTTTTAGGAAAAGATTGGACCGAGTTTAATTACAATTCAACCGAACATTAATTACTTAACCTAGACTGTATGTCAGTGTATAAGATTATAACTTTTTTTTATCAACCTAATATTTATTCTTTTAATGCTCATAGTCTCATAGGTGCTACAAATTATATAAGAAAAACATGAATGTCTACAAAAAAATGTGGTAAGAGGGTGAAAGAATGGAGGAAATAAAAAAGCTGAGGCCAAACATGATGAATTGATTGACAAAAGCTGTTAAGTGGTAGCGAAATATAAATTAATTTAAAGGTATATGAACCAAAAAAAGTTATTTAAATAACATATTTTTAAGGATTTTTTAACAAGAATAATACAAACTTTTTGTTGTTTTTTCGTAATAATACAAACTTTTAATTATTATGTAAAAATACAAACTTCACATCAAAATTCCTTCAATAGGTCAAGTTGACCGTTAACCTGTAAAACAAATAATTTTTTTAAAAACTCCAAAATCTCTTCCTCCCTTCCTAGCCTCACCTCCAAGGATGAAAATTTGAAACCCCCCCCTCCCCCCCCCCACCCTCACTTCCACGGATGAAACCACCCTCACCACCCCATCCCCCACTCTCACCTCTACCCCCACATATGAAACCACCCTCTCAACCCCCTCCCCCACTATGAAACCGCCTTCCCTTGCCACGAAACGTCCCTCAACCGAACCCAACTCCTCCCACCTCCAACCCCACCCCTCCCCCACGAGGAAACCATCCTCCCACCCTTGAACCTACCCTCCGAACCGAACTCCTCCACCAAAGGCGAAGAAGACGCTGCCACCACCCAACCAGCATACCGCTACCACCCCAACACCAAAAATCTCTGCAGAATCCTAATTCACAACCACAACCGCACAACCACAACCACAAATCCACAATCACAACCGCAACGCGTTCCACAACCACAAATCTACAAGCACAACTACAACCGCAACACAACTACAAAACCACAAGCCACAACTCTTAACCCACGCCACAAACCCACACCCCACAATCCACAAAGAAGGGAGATCCAAAGAGGAGAGAGAAGGAGATCAAGGAAGGTGAGTTTGTCTTCATTACTAGTTGGAGAGGAGGCCGGCGATGGTGAGAGAGGATGTTGGTGGCAGTTGTGGTAGTGGATTTGTGTTCGGCGGCGGAAATCGTGAAAGTTGGTGGCGAAAATCGTGGAGGTTGTTGGCGATTGTGGTTTCGGGATGGGGGAGGGGGTGGGAGAGGGGCTTATGTGGAGGTGCTGGGGGAAGGACGAAGAGAGAGATTGGTTGAGGGAAGGCTAGGCAGGGTTGGGGGTGTGGTGGGTGAAGGAAAAAGAAAAAATTCTTTTTTTTGTTTTTCAAATTTAAATAAAAATTTAAAAAATCAACCAATAAAAAAGCGACATGTGTCCTAGAGAGTGCCACATCAACTTATTTACCTCCAAGAACAAGTTAACAACCGGTATTGTCCTATTGGAGGAATTTTGATGAAAAGTTTGTATTATTACAAAATCATCAAAAGTTTGTATTATTTCAAGACAAAAGCCAAATATTTGTATTATTTTTATTAAAAGATCCTATTTTAAAGGGTAATTTTACAAAAAAGACTTTTTTTTTTTTTGAAGAGAACCCTTATTATTATGACGTTTGATGTTATATTACAAGTGTCATATTCCAAGTATAAGGACTAGTTTTGTATCGAATTCTGAACTTTTGCTTGCTCTCACAAGGAAAAAAAATTACCATTATCTTTTGCTATATATTGGAGAAAGCGAATAGTTCTATCTCCATGTGAAATTCTACTTATGAATCAAAGGAGTGACCCACAAAATTGAAAAATCATGACTAGCACATCATGATAATGAAGTTTCCTCACAAAGAGACCAACCAAAAAGATACGGGATACATATTGAAAGCTCTATAGATTATAATCTGTTAAAGAGGAGTGTTTATAAACACTCAACATCCCAAAGCTCCTAAATTTGGTCCACAAATAGCGCAATCATCAAACACAAAAAATGGTTTATGATGAGAAGGCAAAAAGTAGTGATGGCAAATAAAGATGGAGGGGAAGTGGGCAAATGTGAGAAGCCGATGTCACACTCAATACAACTAATGTGAAAGAAAAGATGATGAAGAACAAGAAGAAAGTGACCCTTCTGTCTAAGCTTTATGCCACAACATGGAGTAACAAAAACCCAACGCGGCTAAGAGAGTGAGTGAGAGACCGAGAGAAATGATGAAGCTATTTTCTGAGTTAAGATATGACAAACTACATTTACCATTTCAAGGGAAGTGAGGTGTTTGTTTGGTTTAGGCTAGGATGTGACCCTTCTGGCTTGGAACAACGGACTTCTAAAACAAGGACAGTTTTGTAATATCCTTGTTTCCTCATCAGCTAAATGTGTCTGTAGAGCTGTACAGGGCTGGGCCGTCCCACGTGACCGGCCAATGAGCTTTGTGTCAGGTCTGGAACACGTGACCGACCAATGAGCCTTGTGTCAGGTCTGTAATGAGTCAACGTAAAATTGTCAAAACAAGGTTCCAAGCTCGGTCTAGCTTGCGAGTAATATGTTAAGTCCTTTTTCTCTTTTTATTTCCTCCTTTTATTCCTTACTCTACCATTTTTCTCATCTCTTACTTATTTTCTTTTAGGGTATTTCTTCTTAATCTATAGCTTTTCTATCCATTTATAGGTGCTTTTAAGTGCATTTGAACTTCATACTTAATTCTGCTTATCATTTGTGTAGGAAACATAGCTTTGGAGGCCTTTTTTGTTTCACCTAAGCAGTGAAAAAAAGTTGCAAGCACATGGAACACATGCATTGCACAATTAAATATGGTAAGGGGAACTTGAAATGGACAAACCTCTCAAACCACTAATCTGATGAAAGTAATTCAACTTGGAGGTGAAAGCTCATTGCAATAGTTTTTCAACGACTAGTCATCAGTTTGATTGCGATATAAAACGAAGTAGATATGCACATTGAAAGTTGAGTTGTTCAGCTAGACAGATTGTGCGGTGTCCCCGTACGTATTTGAATGGTGCTCCTGCACAACCTAGCGAGGAAATCTTTTCATCAGGCATAAGGTAGGGGGCCGCAACACTTTTTTTGGTGACGAGTATCCATCCACAACCCTGGGCTACATGAGTGAAACCCACACTCCATGTAACCAGGTCAGTCTGGAAGGTAAGGAGGGAGCAACTACCACATGGATATATTGCTATGGCGATAAGTCTCGAACCCGAGACCTGATGTATCACATGTGACGCTCAAACCATCTTGCTGTCTGCACCATTTAAATCTTCGAAAAAATTGTAAGGCACATGTTGCCATTTTTAAACATTAGAATCATTCCTATTCATTGTTATGCTTTCATCGGTTAGTTTGCTAGAATAATATTAGGGTTCCACTAGAGATAAAATACATTGATACTCTTTGATTCTATATTAAGGTTTATTGTGAATTCTACTATATTGAGGTACTTTAATTGAATATAGTTTGATTTTTCTCTCTTCATTGTTATGTCAGATTGATTATAGTTTCATAATTAGTTCATATTTTCTTATTCGTTCTTCAATCATGGTTCGCATTAGATTTGATTTTAAATTTTTATGCTTTGAATCCATTATTAGTCAATATTTATATTTTTGTTGCCGACTTCTGTTGGTTAGATTAAAAGGAAAGATATTAAAGCCTCCCCCAGCTTTCAAGGTTATTAAGCAGGAATCGAGGTAACATCTATTGCTAACACCCACGATCCCCTTCGAAATGTGTTTGTGAAATAATGATGATTATAATAATTATGTTAAGGATTTTATGATGTGATTATTTATATGGATTGTGGGATACTTAAATTGTTTTCGAATGAGTTTCTTAAATGATTATCTTATGCGTTATTGATGCTCAAGTATGATTCATACGAGATCTATGGCTTATGCCAATGAATGCAAAAACAAACGAAACATGATAAATAAAAGTGAAAGAGCATCTGACAGTATAATGTTACACTTATCTACTTTATGGTCGTGCAAGTACCTTCGCACCCACCGTACACCCGAAAAGGGAGCTGTGCTCCTTGAGGGGTACCGCATGTTATGTTACTACTCTATTTTGGTGCGAGCGGTGTATCCAACAAGGGAGCTGGGCTCCTTGAGCATCATCGCATGGTGGGAGACGTCTCGTATGTCTATATTCGCCAGTTACCAAGCTAAAATATAAAAAGATAATGGGAACTTATGAAGTTTCAAGACGCAACTAAAAATTGTTCACCTTGTCAATATTGATTTCTAATGTGTTTTACCATATTCTCTTATCATTGTTTGCAAATAAAATGAATTAAAATGAATTTACGTTGTTAGGGTAGTATGCTACTGAGCCTCGGCTCACGATGTTGCTTTTGGTGTTAGGTACCGGTGAAGGTGACGGGATGGCGTAGAAGTGAGGATGGTCAACTACTTTACATTATGAAAAACTATATATATTGGTTATGTAATCTAAATTTATGATCACTAGAACACGAACTTAGTTTAACTATAACTAAGTAATTATCTATGTTAAGCTATTTATATTTATATAATTAAGATGCTTATGAATTTTAATGATTATAATATGTTTAGCGTTATGAACGAATCTTTGCCTCGTATTTTCTCGAACGGAAAATACGACAATAGCGCATCGACCATCTAAGTTCCGCTGCTAGTGATGGATTAATTACTTAAAAATGATGTTTAGAGGTCGGGGTGTTACAGAGTGGTATCAGAGCCGAAGGTTTCCGAAACCTTAAGTAGAACCCTAATGGTTTTACATAAGTTAATTAAAATGGTTTAGGTGAAATGGCGTAATAAATAGTAACGACAATAATATTATTAATCATAAGATAGATGTGTGTGTGCTTAAAGAGTTTTGTCTTACTTTTTCTTATGTTTCATGTTGGATTGCTTGAGGGAAAGCATTTATATTGCTTGGGGGAGTTTGATAAGTCAATAATAGTTGCTATTTTAGGTGCATTTTTATGTCTCATTTAGCCTAGTATAGATCATTTAGGACTAAAACTTGCATAATTTTTGCTTCTTTTAGTTCCATGTTACTCCACGAGGTATTCAGTGGTGTTTGAGTTAACTTTCAGGTTAATCAATCATTTTTTGAATATCTCGTGACGAGTTGGCGATGCATGTTCATGAAGATGGGATGAAGCAGGTGAACACGGGCGTGTCATATATGACACGTCCGTGTCATTTGCTTGGATTATGAAGAAAGATTACTGACGACAGCTCCCTAGGGTGATAGGTCCGTGTCGATTACGACTGGTACGTGTCACACTCTTCTCAGCAAATCAGTTTGTTACTGGTCGTAACTTTCCAGGGCCACATGTATGTGTCATATGTGACACGTCCGTGTTGTTCTTTTTTTCCTAAGTCAGAAAGTTTCATTTTACGACTGATATTGTAAAAATACGAGGTCGACACGTCCGTGTCATATTTGACACGTTCGTATCAACCTGTTTTCTGTCGGGATTTAATTAAGTTGTTCTTTTATTTTAGGAAACTATAAATACCTTCTTAGTGATTTTATTTCAGCACTTAGGTTTAGTTATTCAGTTGTTAGAGATCTTTTGAGAGCAAAACTTCATTGTTAGCTTTGAGATCTACATTTTTGCTACTTTGGATTATTTTCATTGGAGTAAAGGACTAAGTTTTCTATATCTCTCTTTATTTATTATCATGTTTGCTTATTTATTATTGATTTGTTTTGTTATTGAAATTATGAGTGAGTAGTTCCATAATCTAGGGTTAGGTTGAACCCTAGCAATGTTTAATGCATAAATTCCTCCCTAATCCCAATTTAATGTCATTAATGATCCTTGCTTCATTGAATTGTATTTATTTTCATTATCGTACTAGGGATAGGCGGCATTGAATTGAGTCCTTATGTCTTATTTTCAATGGGAATTGAATCTAGATGGATTAGTTGATTCAATCAAGGGTATGAATATCTCTATGGATTACTAGGAATTTATATTATGATGCCTTGATTAATGTCTCTTTTATTGCATGATTCCATGGGAATAGGGTTGGATGCTTGATTAGAGTGGCCATTGGTACCCAGGAGAGGTCTTTGCTATTTTCTTAGGGTGTATTACTCCTTTTGGACTATTGATGTGTTATTTGGGATTGGAATTATTCATGTATTACTCGTGCTAGTGGGGATACTTAATTCTAGATGCCTTTATTAATTGATTTTACCTCGTGTGCATTTCTAGTTGATTTAGTTTATTGTTAGTATTAGTTAACATCCTTTTCACCGTTGTTCACTAGGGGAAAAAAAGGAAGGGTTGCGCTGGAAGGGCTGCATTTTTTAAAAGCGCAGCCCTTAATAGAGAAGGGCTGCGGTTGGCCCAAAAATTGCAGCCTTTTTAGTGAAGGGTTGCGGATAGCCGAAAATCGCAACCCTATAAGTAATAAAGGGCAGCGGTTTTTGGACTAACCGCAGCCCTTTATGGGCTTTTTATTTTATTTGAAAGGGAATTCGATCTTGCGCGCATTGGGCTTAAAATGTTAAGCGGGCTAGGGTTTATTTCGCCCAATCTCTCTTCCTCATTCTCTCTCCTCTCTCACAATCTCATTCTCTCTCTTCTCTCTCACAATCTCCCTCCCTGCACTCATTCTCTCTCGTTCGCACAAAGACTTGTAGCAGCCCTGCCTCTCTCTCTCTCTCACCAAGACTTTTAGCAACCCCTAAATCTTCAATTTCGTCGTCGATTTCATCATCTTCGCCTAAGCACACTCGCTCGTCACCGTCCGCCGGCTGTTTTCGTCGATAAGCACACTCGCGTCGCGTCGATAAGCGGAATTCCTCTCGCCCAATTCTCCACGATTGAGAACTTCAGCCATCAACAACGGCAACCATCAAGAATTTGAAGAGAACCAATGAGCTCTGATGTCGTCAAATTCCATGGTTTGTAGATGTCGTCAACGAGGACAACATCACTAACCTCGAAAACCTCCCTCTTTCTTCTGACCTCCTTCCTTCTCTGGTACTTTATGTTTCTCTCTCCTCGCTCTCACATTTCTAAAAACTTCCTCGAATTATGTGCCCTAACAATGGCTGATTCTTATTCTGTGTAGGTCGAGAAGTTTGAAGGAAAATCATGCCTGGTTTTTTAACACCGTTACTCAGTTCAAACCTCCGAGTGAATCGTCAAAAAAGGCGTTGGATTATGAACAAGTGAAAACGTAACCATATAACTTTCATCGCATCTTTGATTTTTAGTTCTTTTATTATCGTTCTTCAAGGTCTGTTCTAGATCTAATTTCAACAAAAGCTTTCGATTTTTAGTTCATGATTTAATTTATTTTCATTTTTTTAGCTTAGATAAAATTTTGTTTTTTTAAGGTTTTAGGGTTGTAAATTTATTATATGATTTATCGTTGTTGTAATCTAAAGTTCATTGCATCCAGATCTAGGGTTTTGTCAAGATTTAGTTTTTATCATTTTTAATTTTTCTGTTTGTAATTTATTTGTTACTTATAATATTTACTGTTTACAATAAATATCATGTTCATCTGTTTTTGCGATAATATATATCTGGTTGTATATCTGTAAAACTTATTCTATGAAGTAGTTTTTGTTATTATATATAAATGTCAGTTTGTGATTTTGTTATAATTTTATCAGTTTGGAATTGATTGTGTGTCAATTTGACATCAAAATGCAAAAAAAAAAAAAAAATATTTTTATTTTTTTGGGGTCCTAAAGGGCTGCGGTTTTGGGCTAAAACTGCAGCTCTTCTATGTAAAAAGGGTCGCAGTTTAGGTTCAAAACCGCAGCCATTCCATATTGGAAGGGCTACGGTTTTGAGCCTAAACCGCATCCCTTCTTTTCTATTGAAGGGCTGCTGGCCAAAAACGCAGCCTTTAGGGCTGTTTTGACCGCAACCCTTCGTTATTTTTCCACTAGTGGTTTGTCACGTGTTTAGTTAAATTTAGTCAAGATACCTAGTGTTATTGTATCGTTTGTCTCTGTGGATTCGACCTTGACTTGCCCTGCTACATAGTTAGGAGGATTAGTTAGAATTTATCTATGTTAGGTGCGCCACATGCCTATCAATGCACATGAAAAGAAAGAATGGATGACACTAAATTATATGATCGTTCACCTAAATGAGACTCAATAGTAATGGGACTAAAAAGAATGATGGATTTTTTTAGTTTTTTGGAATTAGGTGAAATTGATTTTAGACAAAAAGACGCATTGAACGATCATAACTCTACATGAATGCATACTGGAAAAAATATGGAGTCGGCCACAACATCGACTAAATTGGTAAAGAACATGAGACGTATAGGAAGCGTGTCACGCAGCAAAGGTGAACGTATCATATGACTGTGCGTCAACCGCGATTGTTGTGCGTCAGGCGCACCCTCATGCGTTTGGCGCACTAATCGCACACATATTTTTTTGGCGATTTAGTTGATGTTTTGGCTAATTCCACATAATTTTGGGACGTAATAACAAGCATAACATGATGAAATAAATTTTAACAAACCATGACATTAACGAATTGATTAACAAATTTTTTTTAGACCTTTAAAAAATAGTCGATTCGGCAATAACATGAGACGAATAAGCTGGTTGCCATACACTAGAATGCGCACGGCGCAAAGCTTGTATGTCCGGCACAGTGCAGTGCGCCAGGCGCAAATTATTAAGTTTGGCGCACTCCCCCCCGCCCCCCAACGACATGCATATTGTTAATTCGGTGAAAGTTTAGACTACAATGACAATCTTTTTGTTAGATGCGATTTCAGGCAATACATATCAATGTTTTAACAGATTAATAATCGGCAAAGTCACAATCACAATCAAATGTCAAATAACATGGATGCAAAGAGTTCTCAACCTAAAGTCTAGTTCTACATTTTAACTATAATTAGGTTTAGGTTAAGGCTGAATAGGGTCCATGACTAAGAGATTGATCCCACGCTTCATACCTTTGATTAAAAAAGATGACCACGTGTAATACACACTCTAGTTCTCAAGTAAGGAACAAGAGAATAATGCCATGGTTGGGTAGGTTTGCTTATAACTAAGATCCAACACTATCGCTCAGGACATGCTCTAATGAGGTAATAAGGTAAGGAAGATTGTCCTTATAGTGACTTAAACAATAGCCATGTATATGCAAAATAATATGTTATTTATAAGATAAAAGGTGAATGAATCGTGTATTTTTCAAGTTCCACCCACTCATTTTTTTCGTAAATCCTCCCTAGTGAAGTCGCCAAATTGTAGGCGTGTTTTTGTTTCGCTTACGTGGTGTGAGAACCTATTTGACTACCCCATTGTTAAAGTTTTATTAAAATATTTTTTGAAGTCGCCAACAACTCTTTAGAGAAAGACTCATAAACTTAATTGGATATTTGAGAAACCATAGGGACATGTTAGACACTTATCTAATATAAATTTCCCATTCTTGAATTCATTGATGGTCAATGAACCAAAATTTAAGTTGGGGGATGAGGGTCCCAACACGGTCATGAACCATGTCATCCAGGGCTAGTTTCTACTAAATATCGGTTCATATCAAAGTTTATGCAGAAAAATAACCACATAATAATTTTCATACACCCTAAAAAAAATTAGTCTAGGTGGGTTCAAGAAACACGTAAAAAAACTATTTTTTTAGTGATATGTTATTAAACAATCAATATTACAAGGTTCCTAATAGGTTGTCCATATTATTTAATTTAATTAGAATAGTTTTCTAGGTCTTGATTAGCAGCAATAACATGATGGTGATAAAGCATAACAGGACAATCATAATAGCATGGATATATCAACAATAAATAAAAAAGATAAAAGGGGTTATAATATATAGTAAGAACGTTTATTTATTAATTATCTACATCAATGACAGAAATCGTTAGTAACTTCAATAAACAAAATAAAAGAGATTATTTCAAGTACCCTCAAGAGTATACCTATGCGGCTTAGGTCTGAGAGCGTAATGAACAGGAGGAGCAATCTTAAAGGCAAAACATCAATGTGAAATATGAAAGTTATTTGATTGCGTTTGCTTGTGTTTGCAATGTACGTAGAAGTATGTGAGAATTCGGAATTTGGGCGCAAAGTACGAGTAAAGTGTATGCGAAAGTAAGTGAAAAAGCGTGTGACAAACGTGCCTTTGATTAGAGAAATCAAGGCTTATTCATAGGAAAAGTGATCTTGTTAGTGCGCCAGGCGCACGTCTATGTCTGATGCACAAATACACGTGTCAAGCGAAGATTGTGCGCCTGATGCAACCTGACCAATGAGCTACGCGCACGCGACATGCTGACTAAAAGAAGATAAAAATTGACAGCCTGAGTATTGAATAGAGGAGTGCGCAGGTTCACAACTCTGTGTGATGCATAGAGCCACGTGTCAGGCGCAGATTGATGCGCCTAACATAACGCAACCAATGCGGTGGGCGCACCGCCTGCATCTAACATGTTTTGTCGGACTTTTTTCTTAAACTTGTTCTTTAATCTTTTGAATCCCGAAAACTCAATATTACAGATTAAAAATCTGATTTCAATTTTATTTATTCATGAAAATATTTGTTAAAATAATAAATAAAAATAATTAATTATCATTGAATAATCAATTGGGCTTTTCAAAGATTTAGCTTAAAATATTTTAAATGGGCTTAAAATATTTCCTTGAGGGATCAAAATACAATTAATTAGAAGAAATAATTAATTGTCTTTTAAATGAAATCTTTGAAATACACTTTAAATTAGTTTTGGCCTGGTTCTTCAGGTTGCTATTCTTTAGGGTCGGAGCAACTAAATCGCGGTATTATGTTTCATAATTGGTCCCTTAAATAGAGAGACGCGATTATGTGTATATAGTTGCCATAAGCAACAAAATCAAGTTCTAAAGAACAATTTTCTATCAAATCAAAAGATCATTTTATGAACGGAAACGATCTGGACGTATGTGGTATACACGTGAATACTTATTGAAAAAAGGCTATAAGAATGATCCTTTTAGCCTATGCATTTTCATAACGATATTTGGATAAAGAAAGAGTTTTAAATAAAGACCTTGTAAAGATAAAGTTTCTTTTGAAGTTACTTAGGAATGTCGACAGGTCGGATCTGTACCAGGTCCATATCCGGATCATTTTCAGAGGTTGGATTCATATCATTTTCAGAGGCTCGATCTAGATCCGATTGGATCGAGTGGGACTTAAAAATAGGACTCGGGTCTATCTACCGCAGATCCCACGAATTGAGGTGTAAAACCGATCCAGATACATGTATGAAAATTTGGATCTAAATTTGGATCTACTAGGATATGATCCAGATTTTATCCGTTGCCATAATGCCATCCCTATATATGAGTGTCTTATAGCCATGCTAATAATGACGGGTTGTTGGCCTGTCGCTACAGCCCTCACTTGCAACGGGGTAGGAAAAAGCCCGACTTATTCAAGAACTTGAGTTTATTAAAATATAAACCTAATTATCGAATTCTGACCAATAAATCAAAGTTTCAGCGATGGATCTTTCCTTTCTTACTCACTTTTTACCAGTGCAATTCACGTACATTATGTGGTTATTTTCATACGGCGGGAGTCATTGGTTCAAATCCAATAGCAGGTAAAACTTATTAGATACCCTCTAATCATTCAAAGTGTATGTATTTAGTTCTCAAAATAGAAAAAATATCTAATGAACAATATATAACAACGAACTTCATATACTTGTAAGCTAACTTTCCTATCACATAAAATTATTACGTGTTCATCATTTAATAAGATATATATAGCTTTGACTTATGATCCAAACTATTTATATTTTTCTGAACTTTAATTAATCTGCTATAAATTGGTCCAAATTTTTTCCTAAACATACACATGTGCCTGTATTTTGATTTTTAAGGGTTCCAAGCCAATTGTGCGGTCCCATATATTGCTAACAAGAATCACAATACGCAAATTAAGTGTGAGTTGAAAGACGACTTATTAATACCATATGAAATTGACTGAATGTGTATGTATGCGTTCTATCTAATTCAATTAAAGATTGTTGGCATGAGTAAAAACTTAAATTTGATAGAATTGAAGTAAAGACAGAGAGAGAGAGAGAGAGTATGGTCCCCTCCAAGGTTTAAAACCTTCTCATCACAACACCTCTGTGACTATGACTTTAATGGCAGAGAGGGTGTTTGCATGAATGAAGGGTTGCTGTTATAAGCTTAAGGAAATTGAGAGTTGGGCTTATGGAGTTCAGGTAAGGTCATGTTTGGTAGGGCTCACTTTCTAGTGAGAAAGAGAAAGAGGGAGTTGAACTTTGATGGACTTTCATTAAAACCAAAAGAAGGGGTGGTCAACTGGTCATATAGTAATGGGCTGCAACAAAAATCGGAGACAATTAAAGAAAATTCAATTGGGTAGTTTAACTTGTTTTTTTGGTTGGATTTAATCATTATTAGCCATATTGAATATAATCCCAACTTAGGAATTTGCTATAAAAGCCTCATCAATTATCATATACTCCATCATATATATTTTTACATTTTAAGAATGAACCTGTTTATTGTGGTAAGAAAGAGCATGCGCAAGTGAAAAACTAAGAGATGGATATTATAGCTTCCTCCATGTATCCAAAATTTTAGAAAAACTAAGGAAAGAAAAATGACATAGACTATCTCCATAAAGGATACGAGTTAGCTCAAGTGGGTAGAGCGCTCCTTCTTGGCTCTTGAGGTCAAGGGTTCGATCCTTACCCCCAACATTATGCTGGGGTATTTCCTGAGCATGTTATACATGTCTTACCAGCTAATGTGTTGGTGTTTCCTACGGACTAGTAGCCTTGTAGGAGTTAGCTTTTGGGTTGACTTAATTTCCTAATATAAACAAAAAAGAAAAAAAATAGACTATCTCAATTACAAAGTAAGTGGAGGAGGAAAAGGAGTAGTCCTTAGAAGAGGCAAAATAGACACACAAGGGTGGGGCACAAGATATAATAAAAGAAGGAAAGGGGTGGGGATTATGAGAGGCAGTTGGGTGAAAAGGAATAATTGCATATCCAGGTTAAGCATGCACAAATACAATATTTGATATTTTCCTATGCTAAAAAAGTATCCCTAGACAATAGTATTGTGCTGGGGTATTTTGCAGAGAGAACTAAAAATGGATCATTAAATTGCTTTTTTCAGTTCAAAAACTATGAATTTCTTTTGTGAATGTAGAGTGGTTGTTCAGAAACTTAGCCATCAAAACGCAATTATAACAACAAAATCAACCTCATAATTCACTTTCCTTCTTTCTTCAAAAACCACCCCACATCCCCTCACTATCAGACTATCACTTTTAAATTGCTTGTAAGTTGTACAACTTTTTATTAGTTAGCAAACGGTAAATTTTGTTATACAATAAACTTGCGAAAGGGTTCTGTAAATCAAGAGATTTTGCTTAGAATTATTATCAAAAGTGGTTATCCTAGCTTACCTAATATTGATGGGTTTTTTCACTTACTTGAACTAAACGAGTATTCCTTAAAGTGCAAGGACGTAGAGCCGTAATTTGAGGCATACTGTATTACTGTTTACTCCATATCATTCTTCCAGATATTTAAGAAACATTTTAAGTCATTAATATTTTAATTATATATTGATAAAAACTGTGAAAAATTAATACATGAAGAAGCATAATATATAAGAAGTATGCAATGAAATTGTATTATATATGATAATTATTTCCTTATATACTAGTGAAAACACATTGTCTTCCATCACAATTGGTACTATTTTCATTTCCAATTTTTTGATGAAAAATGCGAAAGAAAAGAAGGATCCTCCCGCTGGGAATTAGATCCTACTCTTTTTCTCCCCTCTTCACAGAAGATGGAGAGATGAATTGATCACTTGCAGCGCCTAGGTTGTCCAGTCTCTGGGTAAGAAGTTTTCCACCGTAATAGTGGGATTTCTCCTATTGCCATTGTATCACTCCTGGGAGAAAGCTAAGGGTCTTTGGGAAGCAAGCCCAATTGGAGTGCTTAATAAGGTCTTCACCTGGAGTTCCCCTTTGGTAAGCCCTGTAAATGTAGGGCCAGTTTCCTGTAAGGCAATGGCAGATCTAGTACCTGTTGCAGAAAAAAAACTTCTTCCTGCGCAGCTAAGCCCGTTAAGTTCCAGTCTTCTTTTGGTCGGGAGTCCTAAGCCCTGGGAACAGTCTCAGGGTAAGCCCCTGCAGTTGCAGCAAACAAGTCAAATGGCAAAGCAGGAAAGACGGCAAGCGGGTGTCTAAGAGTCAAAGTACTAGGGCTTGAAGTTCATAATAGTCTTACTGTGTCTAAGAGTCCTCCCAATAATACCAACCAAGCCAGGGTGGATATTTACAAATGAAATAGCTTACCCGATTGTCCAATTTATCGGCGCCTGCTACCCTTGCTAGTGAATCCCCTGCAGTTGCAGCTCTTCTCTTATCCAGAAGAAAGCTACGGGCATATAGAGGTGGCAAATGGGTCATACGAGCCGGGTACATGCCAGGTAATAATTGAGTCAACTTTGTGTTTGGGTTACGTTCGTTCTGGTCAGGTTGGGTCCGTTCGGGAACGGGCCCAGATTGAGTCCATGAGATTTCGAGTCATATCGGGTCGAGTTAGATCGGGTCAGGTTAAAAGGGTCGGGTTAAATCGGGCCAGGTTAAATCAGATTATAATCTAGCAAATAAATAAAACACATAAGACTAATGAGAGTAAATTAAATAATTAATGGACAATGGCTAAATCATATATAGTATTAAAGTACAATATTTTCATTAAATTTGTCTAAAAAGTAACTAAATATGACAACTTTCCGGGTTAGTTTCTAGTTGCGGTCATCATTATCGGGTCAATTTCGGGTCGGGTCACTTCGGGTTCGGGTCATATTCGGGTCTATTTAAATTTCGGGTCGGGTCGAGGTTATTTCGGGTTTCGATTCTATTTCGGGTGGAACGCGAGTTTATGGCCGGGTCGAATCGGGTCAGCGGGTATGAATCTATTTTGACGGCTATACTAGGAGGAAATATAGAAATATGTTCAGGAGGATGGACGAACCTAAGTTGTTGCTCCAAAAACTTCGTATACCTTTCATGTAAAGCTGACGAAACAACAATAGAAACACTAATTTGGACTGGAGAAACACCATCACCCCTGAATACATTATTATTCCGAGCGATCCAAATACCCCACAAATAAGCTATGACGAGGAAATTTTCCGACACAATTGGATATAGGAGAGAATCCAATCTCTCATACAAAAGGGTCTCATCTAAGTTTGAATGAGTAGCTAGTGAGCTATTACTCCATATAGGTTGAATTATTGAGCATAAATGAAACAAATGTATATCATCTTCCCCATATTCCGTGGCTTAGATAAACTTATTCTTAGGGGAAGAATATTATAGCAGAGCTTTCAAACAAAGAGCTTCTGTTTGGTTGTATGTTAAGATGCCATAACAACAATGTAAACAAACACTAGTAGAAAACAGATGATTTGCGTCTCACCATCTGCGTCGTACAACAGGACAAATGTCGTAGAAGACCTATTTGCGTCGCATGCAATAGGGAATCGACACATAGGATGAATTATGTGCGTCGTATCTAACTGGCATGCAATGCAAAACATCTACGTGCGTCGCATGAAGCCCATGGTGCGACGCACATAACCGAAGTAATCTGCGTCGCATGAAGCCCATGGTGCGACGCAGATTAAAGCCCAACCCAACCCCCGTGTTTTATCTCCTCTCTCTCAAACCTAATTTCTTATTCTCTCAAACCTAATCAGCCGCGTCTCTCCAAGGTTTCCTCTCTCTCCACGGTATGTCATATGTAATTTTCGTTTTGATTTCTCCTGCGATTTCATTCTCAGATTTGCGATTTGGAAAGCACGAACTTAAACCTCAGACTTGTGATTTTCTTCTTCAATTTCGACGAGCACGAGCACAAAGAGGAGAGAGAAACGACCTTAAACGACGGGCTCTGAATTTTGTGCTCAGATTTCTCGATTTTCAAGTATTTTTAGTTCACATTTTATTCTGAATTTCTTTGTTTTTCCATATTTATGTTTATTTTTGAGGTTTGAAGAACGATATTTGAAGAAGAACGAGAATTATGTCTGTCAGATCTGGTTTTTGGCGATTTGAAGAAGAACGAGGTTTTTGGCGATTTGTATTTTAAAAAAAAAATATATGTAGTGAAATTTCTGTCTGTTAGATCTGGTTTTTTTTATTTGGTTTAGTTTTTTAATTTCGTTTTTTGTTGTATGTTAGATCTGAATATTTAATTTTTGATATTTGTTTAGAAAAAGAAAGAGATGACACACATTTCATAATCCAATTACAAAACTGAGCATGAAACTGAAGTTTCTTTAGAAGGTTCTCTAAAAACTTCCAGCTTACAAAGTCATACGCTTTCCTCATATCCACTTTCAAGGTACATATAGCAGGTTGGCTCTTTCTTTTATATTGATTTAATATGTCCTGACAAATTAATAGATTGTGAATAATACTCCTATTATCCACAAAAGTACTATGAGTTTGATCAATGAGACAATGCAAAACCAATTTTAATCTTAGTACAAAGTATTTTTGAAATTTCCTTGTACAAGACATTGCAACAGGCTATGGGCATGAACTGAGTGACATCCTCAATTTGCTCCACTTTTGGAATAAGGCACAAGGTTGTGGCATTTAGCTGCTTAAGAAGTTTCCTAGTTCTAAATAAATCCAAGACAACAGCTATTATATCATCTCCTATAGTCACCCAGGCTTCCTTTAAGGAGCCATTAGAAAAAACCATCTAGCCCAGTTGCCTTAGTCTGATCAATGTCAAAAAGAGCAGCCTTCACATCAGCACCATTAACACAAAGCAGCCTTTTGAACATCATTCACCACTCCACCCTATGCAATATTGTGTCACTCACATAGGCCTCAACATCACTTCCAGTACCCAATAAGCTTTCATAGTATCTCAAGAACGCATCCTCAACCTCCTTAGGACCCTCCCTTCAGATACCATTACCATCCTTGCTTAATCCTAAACACCTGAGATTGATGCCTTCTTTTCTTCATACAAGCATAAAAGTAAGCAGTATTTTCATCTCCTCCATTAATCCAATCCTGCTTAATTTTTTTGTTTAAGTAGACTCATTCTAGTAGATTTAACCTCATCATACTCCTTCCTAGCCAGTTCCTCCGGCTGAAGAAGATGAATGTTATTAAGCTTAGTGAGAGCTAACATACATCATTCTCAATGTTCGCAAACTTGTCTCTATGTAAAGCTTTGAGAGGTCTTTTCAAGTACTTCAACTTGCACACAACTTTATACATGGCAACACCATTCACATTCTGTTGCCATGAATCTTGAACTATACACATGAAATCCTCAGCCTTGTCCCACATATTACAAATATTAAAAGGCTTAGCTTTAGGGCCCATATTTACTCCAATATTCACAATACAAGGACAATGATCAGAAATATTATGAGGTAAAAAAACAGCAACAACATTCTTAAACGAACCATTACACAAATCATGGGAAAGGACTCCGTCAATCTTTTAAAACATATGATTCTCCCCTTCTTGTTTATTTGACCAGGTTTAAAAAGGACCACTAGAAGCATGGTCATGTAATTGACAATCTCTTACACATTGTCTAAAACTTGCAATCTCATCCAAAGTGATAGTTGATCCTATTCTTTGTCCATATTAAGCACATTGTTAAAAAAATTTCGAACACAATCCAGGCACCTATGCTTTTATGACTAATTTGAGTCAAAGCACTCCACAACCCCTCTCTACCACTTGCATCATTCAGCCTATACACAATAGTAACCTCAAACTGCTTCTCAGTAGCCTGATGTAAAACTTCACAGTGAATAAATTAAGAACCATACACAAACACTTTCACAACAAAAATATGAGGTAACCAGATCAACCATATCCTACCATTAACAAAAAACTGATAATTTATAACTATGGACCATTCACTACACACTCTAGGGAAGACCTTCAGAAAATTCCTAGCCCTTACCCTAATTTCAAGGAGCCCAAATAGTTCAACTTGATAGTGAGTTAAAAACCATTCAGGAAATTACATAGTAGCCCCAACTTTTAGGTTTTCTACATGGTAGCACTTCTTAAAAATTTTTATACTTGGTTACCCCAAACTTTTAAGTTTTCTAAATGGTAGCAATTATTAAGTGAATTCCGTTAACTTCTCGTTAGTTTTGACATTTATTAGTTTGGCACGCAAATCAAGACTTTTTCAACACCCAAAATGAGTGTTTTTGATCATTTTTTGACAATTTCGACCTTTAATTGAGTATTTGAGGACAATATTTCCCCCTTTAATTGTCAATAAAATGATTAGATGTTGTTTTGGGTGTCAATCAAAGTCTCGATTTGCGTACCAGATTAATAAATGTCTAAACTAACGACAAGTTAACGGAATTCACTTAAGAAGTGCTACCATGTGGAGAACCTAAAGTTCGGAGCTACCAAGAATGCGAATATTCAAGAAGTGCCACCAAGTAGAAAACCTAAAAGGTCGGAGCTACTAAGAATGAAAAAAATTTAAGAAGTCCATGGAAAAACCTAAAAATTGGGGGCTACCATGTAAAATTTCCCAACCATTTAACATCACTATGCTTTTGTGGACTGTTGATGCCCCTTACATTCCATGCACCAATTCTACCCATGAGGAGGAATAATGATCTCCCCTCCCTACATCGAATTTATCATTAGCTACAGACAGGTGCCCTGCTTGATCTTTAGACCCAATGTTGTCTGCTGCTTTATTCACCTTTGTTCTGATCAGTAATCTAGCAGCTGATCATCTAGGGCTTTATCAACCTCACTAACAGTAGCAATGACTTTCTTAGGAGCTACTGTACTTGCCATCTGTTAAGTTGTAATCTGAACACCAGTCCATGCTGCTTCGCACCATTAGAAGGCTTTTTCTTTTCCACCCAAACTTGCTTAGGCTTCAATTTTTTCAAAGCAAGCTCATATTTCCTCTTCCTACACTCCTCCGCGGTATGACATATGCCCCCACATTCACCTCAGAAAGTTGGCCTACATTCATACACAACTTCTGAGTCATTTTTAAACCTTTCTCGTTTGTGAACATCACCTCTTCAGGAAAAGAGTAGTCTAGTTGAACTTCAACTAGGACTCTTACTTATCCAAGAATGTCCTTCTGGGGTGTAGCTCGATTAGTCCTTATAGGTTTCCCAATAAGGCTATAAATCTTGTTAAGTGAAGAAGGCCCCCAATATTTCAAAGGCAAACCAGGCAACCTCACCCAAGTAGGAACCACCTTCACTTCTTCAGCCATATGGTCCAGATCAGTTGACCAATACTTCAGAATTAAAGCACTACAAGAAAATACGTCATCAACGACGGTCCAAAGCCATCGCGAATGAGAAATTCACCGTCGGTAAAATGAACAACGACGATCAGCCGTCGTTGATAGTCGAGCTGTCAGTGATTTGTCAACAATCGTTTTTCACCCAATCACCGTCTGCTTCCAACAGTCGTCGTTGATTATGAAACACCGATGGTTTAAAGTCGTCTTTAAAATAACGACGGTGGATAACCATCGTTAAATCAATGACGATTCATAGCAATCGTTGATTGAGCGACGACGTTAAACCGACGTTATAATTTAAAGCGTCGTTGTTTTTAAATTCCTTGGCAGCAGTTCTTTCTTTGTACAACGACCGTTGAGCCGTCGTTGTTTGATGTTTAGCCGTCGTTATTATTTTTAATTACATTAAATAATACTATATAATATTATAATATTACATATTATAATTAAACATGTACCTGTTGCACGGCAGCACCAAAATATACTACATTAAACCTGTTCACGCATCGCGTCCTTCGCATTCTATATGTTAAACCAAAAGAATATGCCATTTAAACATGAAATAGATTAGATTTATGTGCACAAAATACATCCCGATGTCGGGGAATAAGTTGAAGTCGGGTTTAGACACTAAATGTCTATAATTAGACAAACTCCCTAGATTAATTATATGTACGCAAAATAGATCCCGGTGTCGCTAGCGTGAGCCATTTTGTCTTCGACTCTTGGATTTTTGGCATGCCATGTCATTTCTTCAGCAACGTTCTTTGTTGCATACAACCTTTGCAATCTCGGTGTGATTGGGAAATAAATCAGAACTTTCATTGGAACTAAAGACCCCTTAGAAGTCCTTTTGTATCTGCCGCTATCCCACACTCTACATATGTCCAAGTGTGTATCAGTTCTCCAAAGTAACATACAACCTTTGGGGAACGCATGAATCCTCTCATGGGGAAGCTCTAATCCCTCCAAGATCTTCTTCGTATCGTAAAATGTGTTACTAATGTTGTTGTTGTTAGGTATTGCTTCTTTCACTAATGAAGCAAACGCATCAACACACCTATGTGGCAAATTATACTCACACTTCAGAGATACTATTCTAGATGTCATTTCCAACACAGATATGAAGCTTCCTTCGTACAACGGTTCCTCAGAAGCCTTTAATAGGTCAAGAAACACCTTTGCTTGAGGATTAGGCTCCTCGTCCATTCCACTAGGCTCTTCAACATTGGACGGTTCTGGGTTATTCCCGAGAGCATCGAAAATTATTTCCCGATATGGATTAATGGCTCATGTGCAGATCGAGGTAACTCTTCACCGTGAGAATACCAATCGTAGTAATCAGGTATAAATCCCTTCCTATACAAATGCACTTTAACCGTGTCTGCATCATGCATAAGTCTGTTCTTGTATTTCGGACACGGGCATCTAACTTCATCCAAACTTGGGCTTTCAGGATTTGCTTTGCAAAATTCAATGAATTTATCAACCCCCCTCAAGAACTCGGGATGAGCGCGTATTAGATTTATCAACCCATTGTCATATCTATCATACATCCACCAACGCTCCTTCCGTTTCATGGTGACCAATTCTACAATTCTAAACCATTTCAATCACAATAGTCATTAACAACCCACATACATACAATTCTACAATTCTAGGCACATGATGATGCAAACATATTTATTTAAACACTTAAATTAAATTTATAACATTACCCATAACATTTATTGTTTTTCCAGACAGTACCTTTATTATCTTTAATGAATCTTAATATGTTATTAGTATCATTTATAAAATAACCATGCATATGTAAAACTGTAATGTCATTCAAAGGCATGAAGAGAGTATGAATCGTATTTTTCGAGTTTCAACCACTCATTTAAAATATTATTTTTAAAATCCTACCCAGTGAAGTCGCCAAATTGTAGGCGTGTTTTTATTTCGCCTACGCGGGATGAGCGCGTATTAGATTTGACTACCCCACTGTAAAGGTATTTGCATTGAAAATGTTGTGAAGTCATCTTTTTAAAGGAAGAATCATAAACCTAATTGGATATTGGAAACCCGTAGGGACAAAATAAAGACTTATCCAATGTAGATTTCCTCGTCTAGACTCCATACATTGACAAAATGAACCAAAGATTGAGTTCGGAGTCGAGGGTACAACACAGTCAAGAACCACGCTCCCCATTGCTGGTGTAACACCCCGATAATTCTCTCTTTCTAGAAAATGCTTTTATAATAAACCTTAGAGAATTACCCAGGCATTATCGCCCGTGTGATAACGTATCGGCTTACTCAGAATTTTGCAGCGGAAAACAATTTCCTAAAAACCAACTTTATTAAAACTCACTAAATAAAACAAGTGTTTCAATCTTATACACACCAACTTGAATAAACCACAAACTGAAATAAAGATGTTCCTACGTAAACAGAACTTAAAATATGCTAGGTATATAAATAGTCTCTCCATTCCAGATTCCCAATGAGATGCATCTGCGAACCTGTAATGTCAATGCAATACTGACTCTGCTCACCAGAAGGATCATCACAGGATCAATAGGCAAAGCCATGATCACACACACAAACAAGCACGTAATCAACAAATCTGAGTACTATATATCAGACATAAATAATCCTAAACATGATACTACTAAAATAACATGCATGGATAAATAATAATATAAGCATATAATAATCTGCAGATAACTATACTGAACTAGACTCTAAACATTATTTTTTTCATTAAATGGAATAGTTATTGGACGAGTTGACTTATCTAAAAATATGTAATACGGGAGCTACCACATATTCCAAAAATGATCTGCGATATCGAGGAACCTTTGAACTGAAAGAGGGATGGTGATCAATCCATTCCTAGAAGAACCCATGGCAGGCTCACTATGCATTCCAACCCTTAGTGTCCAACTCTAGACGTGCACCAGACTAAAGTCTATAACTTATTCTCGTTGCACTTTACATAAATTACATTTTATTACTTGTGTTGACACAACCAAGCAAGTAACACATAATTAATAACCAAACAGTCATAACACAATTTCTTTTATCTTCGGATTAATAAGTGATCACAACTTATCAACCAAGACTCCTTTAACTTCCTTTTATACTTTACTAATTACTTGTTGAACCTAGCCAACAATAACTTTACCTTTATATAGGTTAACTTGTAACTTACCAAATAAGGTCAGGTCCTTATAAGAGTAATAATAATAATAATACAAAGAATACATGTAATACATGATTCACTTTAACTCATATTAATTCGTACACGAATTAATAAATAAACTAACTTAACATGCTTGGATCAAACATTCCATACAAACATTTATAATCTGATAATATAATCACTTTTAGATCACATGCTGCACACAGGCATATAACATGTAAAATAAATTCTAGCATTCACATATATGAACAAACAAGTTCCTATACATGATACTAATATAAAATACTCTTTAAGATGCTCTAAATCCATAGCACGTAGATAATGTACGTACCTTGTATACACTAGCCTGTAGGCCACTTTTAAGTCGTTAAAAGTCTCCTACAACGTCATCTCCGCCTAGAAAGTAAAGTAATGAAAATTAATAACTTGAACCAAAAATTCCAGCAGCTTTAAAACGATTAAAACCCCCTTAAAACATGTTTTAAAAATCGTTTTTAGATATCAAACTTACGTTATTTTTAATTCCTAGTATAGTACTACTATTCTAGTAATTAAAAATTCCTAAAAACACCATAAATCATTGTTTTATGAAATTACAGCACTTATAAAATTTAATAACCATCCTCAAAACACATAAAACGTATTTAAAATTACGTACTAAATAAATCTCATACTTTATAATATATAACATTAGTTTTTAGAAATTAAAAACCCTAAAAACTCTTATTTCTATGATTAAAACTAAAAATAAACTCAACATAATAAATCTAAAATTTATCATAATAATAATCATGATGGCCGAAATTATTTACATAAATAAAACAGTAATTTAATTCGCAAACATGATAAATAATAATAAAATAACATAAAAACTAGTCTTTTGATGGAATCTTAGGAAGGAAGAAAGAAAAAAACCAACAACAATCAGAGAAGAAGGCGTTGGACAGCAACAGCCACAACAGGGCACCAGCGGTCAGCAAGTTTCGGTTCTTGAAAAAGATTTGTGACGTTTCTTGTTGAACAAGAAACGTTACTTGAAGAAGAAGAAATGAATTTTTGAGAGAGAACGAGCAACAATTGCGCACGAAGAGGAGAGAGAAAAAGTCGAGTAGAGGGAGAGAGGAAGTGGCGTGAGAATTGGAGAAAAATAATGTGTAGGGTGAAATAATTTGGGTTTTTAGGATATTTATATAAAGGCTTCCCTTTATGGGCTTAGGAAAAGAGATTATAATTAATGAAACTTGATGATAATAAGATGGCTATTTAAGACTCTAGTCATCAAATGACTCTTTCCCTTTTTATCCCTTTTTGGATTTTCGATTCCATTAAACTTCCTTTTCAATATACTTTTAATATTTAAAACTTTTATTAAAACATGCTTAGTTAAAATATTTCTAATTTTATTAAGCTATGAAAAATAATTTCATTTGACTTTTAAAATAGTCAACCCTTTTTAAATAGTCAAATCAGTTTCCAACTCATTTGGATTTAAATATAACTACATAAATACTGGAATATATTTATAAAAATTCTTTAAAATTGTGGGGGATTACATCTGGCCTCTAGTAAATATCGATTCATGTCAATGTTTATGCAAAAGAATAACCAAATAATATTTTAAGCACCCTAAAAATAATTAGTCTAGGTTGGTTGAGAAAACACATACAAAGACTATTTTTTTAATGATATGTTATTATGCAACCAATTTACAGGGAACCTAGCAGGTTGTCCAAAATAATCTGATTAATATAAGAATAGTTCTTTAGGTCTTGATTAGCAATAAATAACATATGGGTGATAAAAGCAGTAACACAGGATAATCATATAATATGCATAGAATGCTTAGGAAAACATATAATAATGTATGAAAATAAGTAAAAAGAATAAAGGATTAGAATATACAATAGAACGATTTTATATCAAAGATCTACATCATGAAAGAAACAAGTACTAACTTCAATATAAAAAAAAGAATTTATTTAAGGACCCTAAGAATTATACCGTGGCTTGGGTCTGCGAGAACAATAACCTTCCGGACGAGTAATCGTGAAGCCTTAAATCTAAATGCATGAAAGTATGGAGATTAAATGTGTTTGTGTTTAAAAGTATGAATTTTATAGGGAGGTTTTGTAATTTGTAGAGAGGTATTCGTAAGGGATTCATTGAGTGTTATGTGAAAAATTTATTCTTGAATCTGTACAAAATTCGATCCTCTTTATAGGGAAAACGACATTGCGCCTCACGTGCAAGCTGCATCTGGCGCAGGATGACGTGTCAAGCGCATGACACAACATTCCCAGTAAAAAGGGTACACGTGCCACACATTTTAAAAATAGAAAAAAGAAAAAAAAACTCCGTGTCTTACACAGAGACCTCCACTTGACGTAGGACTCTGAATGAATTAAAAATCCACATGTCAAGTGCAGATTAGCTATTAATATTGGCACAGGTGGACAGAGCTGCCTAGTTCCTTACGTGCCTTTGCCAGCTTTTTAGAAAACGAGTTGTAAAGGATTTCTTTAATCATCTAATTCCGGAAATCTGATTATACGGGATTAAATCTGATTTTAACTATAAAAAATATCTTTTGAAAATATTTATTTATTAAAATAAATCAATTAATAATTGTTAAATAATTAATTGGGCTTTTCAAAAAATTGGGCTCAAAATACAATTAATTATCATGAATAATTAATTGAGCTTTAAAATAGGACTTTAACACTTTTCGAAATGGTTGTGAATGACTTTTTAGCTACTCTACCCTTGGGTTAGACCTATTAAGATCATAGTATTTGTCATCATCGGATCCTTAAATGGGGAGACACGATTATGTGCCTACAATCCACCATTAAAAACTCCTCCTGTAAAAGAGAAGTTGAAGTATGACGATGTGAGAAACTTGACTTTGAGTGAGAGCATACAAAAAAGAGAATCTGAAAATCATTGAGTGGTGCCTATAATATTGAAAGTAGCTAGTGGAAAAAGAGACAACAAAGGGAAAATAAGAGTTATGGAAGATTGAAGTCAAGAGGGCAAGGTAGTTTGAAGGTGTGAGCTCATGTGGTGTGTTGTGGTTGTGGTGATGATGGGCATTTAAAGAGAGAATTTTTTAGATGGGGGGAATGCGAAAGTGAAGAAAACAGTTCGAGATAGTGATGAAGATGCATAAACAAATATGATTTTTGGAGTACGAAAACTTTGGTGGTAATTAAGCATGGGTGACCAGGAAAAGTTGTTTGGGTGCTATGGATAATGGGTCTTGGATTGTTCACATCAGTCCTCACGATGCAACGAGTTGTTTCAGAACTTCAAATCCGAAAAACTTGGAAAATCCTGACTTGGAGATGACCAGATATTGAAATTCATGACGCAAGGTGATTTGAGTGTCAAACTCACTCATGGTTAGGGATGGCAATGGGTTCTGGACCCGACCCAAACCCGTTAGGACCCGACCCATTTATAAGGGTTTGGGTCCAAAAATTTTAGACCCAATGGTCCGGGTCGGGTATGGGTCCCGAAGAGCATGGGTCGGGTCTGGGTCCGGCTCCACATATGCTAGACCCAGACCCTCCCCACGGACCCATTTACTTATTAGAATTTTTTTTTTGACCTAAACTCTAAAATTTTATGAGTTGTGATTTTGTGAACTCGTTAGTGTTGTAACTCCACTAAGACATGTAACTTTATAAGTTGTACTATTTTAATATTTTTTGAGTTAATTCTTAAAATTTTATTTAGAGAATGCTTTAACCATGGATACAAGAACTTATATATATTAGGGCGAAATTTTTAACTACATATATTCGAAAATGTGATGAAAACTTAAAACTAAGAAGGACCCATTTAGGACCCAATAAGGAGCCATAGACCCGCTAGACCCAGCGGATCTGGGTCTGGGTCTGAAAAATCTAGACCCAACGGATCTGGGGCGGGTCTGGATCTGTGAAAAATAAACGGGTCTGGGTATGGGTCCAGGTGGACCCGACGCAGACCTTCCCCATTGCCATCCCTACTCATGGTGGCTTGTTGGAGATCAAGATGTAAAGTACATCTCAAAGCTGAATAAAAGCTTAATGTCGGTAACTCAACTTGCCAAATTGGGTCACAAAGTCGTGTTTGATGGTCATTCTTGTCGATTGTCAAGGAAGTTATGGTTATAGGTCAAGGACAAGAAGTAGAACACTCTACACCATTGAGAGTGCAAGAAAAGGGCCTGAAATTGGGCTTGGTGTTTCATGGAAGGTGTTGTTTTATCGGCAATCTATTGGTAGTGGGTCAAGGAATGAGAACCATGGTTAGGTGGTGTTTACTTTGTTTGCGTTGGATGAGACTTCAATGTACTTCCTGACTTCAATGGTGTCTCTGTGGTAATTTGACTAGTACATGTACAAGGTAAAGGCGACACATAAGCATGTTGTACCGGGAATCCGAAGTGGAGCAAAGGGTGTTTTGTTCGGGTGGGAGAAATATGAGTTTTTTTACTAGAACAATGAGAATCATCTTTGGCTTAGGTGGTGTTTACTTTGTTTGAGTTGGATGAGACTTCAATGTACTTCCTTGGTTGAAGAGGAAGTTGTCCATCTTCCTTTGATGGAGAGGAAGGAGTCTTTCTTTGGTTGTAGTTGTCTCTTGGATGAACCAACCTCCGAGTAGGAGTGTGTGTAGGTTTAAGCAGAGATAGTGCAACGGATTGAAGGTGTTATTGTAGAGAATCAAAATCAATGTAGACTTTGATGTTATTTTCCTGGAAGTTGGTGCAAACTTCGATGTCATTCCCTTGGTATAGAGGAAGTGTGATGTCACGGGGGAATGTGTTCATCTAGGTGAGAGCATAGTGGAAATGCTCCGATTAGCGTGTAGGTGGCTAGAGCATGAGCGTGATGGGTTTGGAGAGCTGGTGGATCATGGTTGGCTGAGACCTCGGTGTTGCTTTCTTTGATCAAAAGAAAGCGGGTTTGGGTATGGTAATCTATAAAGAGTGATGATGATAGTTTCGAGTATTATTTATGGTAGGATGTTCTCTTAATTAGTCGATCTCTAGGTGGGAGATGGAGTTTTGTGGAGATGTAAAGCAAGGGAGGCAAAGTTCTGCAAAGAAGTGTGCAGCAAGAAGTAGTCTAGGCATGCAGCATTGTGGCTCGAGCAAGCGACATTGTAGCTCTGGCGAGCTTGTCCCCGAGGCAGGCGCGAGCTTTTCTCGGGCGGGCGGTTCGACCTAGGCAGACAATCAGTTTTCTATACCTGTTTTTATGATTTAATTTTTAATCGAAGCACTTAGATTATTTTTAATCCTAGTAGTATAAATACCCTATTTCTGGTTTTAGGAGTAGCACATAATTTCATAATTCACACTTAGGATCTCATCATTTCTAGGGTTTAGAGAGAGAGAGAGAGAGTTTGTGGAAGGTTGTGTTGTTCATAATTGTTCTCTATTATTTCATAGTTCAAGTTTGCGAGCTTTTCTCTTAGAGTTCAAGTTTTCCACGTTATACTGTTGTGTTCTTTCCTTGCTTTTGTTTTCTTTGATATGCTTGTGGTTCTTGTTTCATTTTTGTGCTTCTTATTGAGTATTGTTAATTGCATAATTAGTTAACAATTGTTTCAAAATTACAACAAATTCTACCGAGATTGATCA
Organism: Beta vulgaris subsp. vulgaris; assembly: GCF_026745355.1. Taxonomy (NCBI): domain Eukaryota; kingdom Viridiplantae; phylum Streptophyta; class Magnoliopsida; order Caryophyllales; family Amaranthaceae; genus Beta; species Beta vulgaris. Next base: position 46,607,460 of record NC_079204.1, on the reverse strand, counting down.
TATGCTTGGTTGTATAATGCTTGTCAATCGGGTTGTAATTTTCTTCCTTTATTATGGAAGGTACACAATAAAATGTTTAGGCGATCCTTTTTTAGAAAACTATCTAGACTATCAAAATAAAGTAGAAAAAACAAATCCTTGTTGGATTGGATATTAATGTCTTGGACCGACCTTCATATACGATGAACAACTTTGAAAAGTTTGTTGACTTGTTAGATCTAGACAAAATTTAACTGCTACAAACTTATAATACCTAATATTTAAAGTACTATATTTAGGTCTTAAAGCAAATTTAACAACAAGCTTTTTTGAAAGTTTTTTTTTATTTTGAAATTAACATTAATTCATCGATTCAAAGTCATACGACATTTACAATAGAAGGAAAAACTAAACAAATACATATCAAAATGAAATAAATACAATTCTAATATGACAAAATCACGATTGTTGAGTAGATCTAACAATTCTGAAAACCCTCGTCTTTCACATCGCCGTCTAATGCAGCCTTCTGTAAGGGGGTCTGTCAATCTTTTGTAGTTTTGAAGTAGAACTGGATTTAATTCAAGTGATTGTAGAAGAAGTCTTGACATCTGTTGCAACTCCGCACAAATTTCGATTAACAAATCAGCCTCTTGAATTACACAAAAACTCAAAAACAAAGTCTCCAAACTCTCACTTGGAGAGAGATAAAACCCAATATATGGGTAGATATAACCCAATATATGGGTAGAATAACTCTCCATTAGAGAGAGACTGAAATTTATTAGAAACATAAACTTAAAAAAACTAGTAACAAAAGGAGAAAAAGGGGCTTACCACTGCCTAGAAGGATGGTGGTAGCCCCTAAATTGAAAATTAGGGTTTTGTGAGAGAGGAGAGAGAAGAGAGAAAAAGAAAAGAGAGAGGAGGCTGTTTCTTTTCCCCCTTGTTTCGGGTAAAAACTTGTATTAAGTGGGAATGATCGAGATTAGGGTTGATGAAGGCCTGTTTGCTCGGAGACCTGCACAAACCGAAGGTTAGACTACCCCGGGAAAGGATCCAGGATCGCCCCTCCGACGATCAAGTCAGTAAGTGTATTGATTAATGGTTGCCAAGTGTGCTGTCTAGGATTGCGTACCTCAATAAATGGGGATCTGTCCGGCATTTATAGGCGTTGAAAAGTGTAAGGACATTCCCTACCATGTAGGCAAGAAATTTTAAGGCATGTGGGCTCCACTGGGGGGCTTCCACGCTGGAGGGGAGGATTTAGTCCTGATCACCGGAGGCCCAGGTTTGGGCCCAAACATTAGCCCCGCGCGAAATACATGGTGGGGCCCCGGTCGCCATCGTGTGTTTTGCGGAACCCAATGAACCCCAGGCAACTTGAGGGGCCTCAGAGACCTCGCTCGAGATTGCGCAGGGGCCAACGAGCCCCAGGCAACTCAAGGGACTTCAGGGACCTTGCTCGGGGTTGCTTCCAGGGCCAATGAGCCCAAGGCAACTCGAAAGGATTAGGGACTTCGATCGAGGTTGCTTCAAGGGCCAATGAGTCCAAGGCAACTTGAGGGATTTAGAGACTTCGATCGAGGTTGCTTCAAGGGCTAATGAGCCCAAGGCAACTCGAGGGGCCTCATAGACCTCGCTCGAGGTTGCCTAGGGACCAACGCACCCCAGACATCTTGAGGAAGTTCGGAGTTCTCGCCCGAGGTTGCTTCAGGGGCCAATGAGCCCCAGGCAACTCGAGGGACCTCGGGGGCTTCGCTCGAGGTTGCTTAGGGACCAATGAGCCCCAGACAACTCGAGGAGGTTCAGGGTTCTCCCCCGAGGTTGCTTTAGGGGCCAACCCCAGGCAACTCGGGGGACCTCAGAGACCTCGCTCGAGGTCGCTTGGGGGCCAATGAGCCCCAGGCAACTCGAGGAGGTTCAGGGTTCTCGCCCGAGGTTGCTTCTGGGGCTAATGAGCCCCAGGCAACTCGGGGGACCTCAGAGACCTCGCTCATGGTCGCTTGGGGGCCAATAAGCCCCAGGCAACTCGAGGAGGTTCAGGGTTCTCGCCCGAGGTCGCTTCTGGGGCTAATGAGCCCCAGGCAACTCGGGGGACCTCAGAGACCTCGCTCGAGGTTGCTTACGGGCCGATGAGCCCCAAGCAACTCGAGGGGATTCAGAGACTTCGTTCGAAGCTATCGACCGGGTTTGTATAACTTGAAGGAGTTCTGAGTCTTCGCTCGTAATTGTGGGGCTGGTGAGCCTCGAACAACCTCGAGAAAGTAGCCTCGCTCGAGATTACCCAGCGTCCCTGGTTCACTCGAGGGGTATAACGCCGTAGCGCTTGACGGGCGCCAATCTCGATGATGAAGCCGATCGAGATATCCCTCACTCGATAAGGGTGAGGTGCCTAAGGGTAGGGCTTTGGCCTCTATCTGGGCGCGACTGGCCCAGGGAGTTAGAGCTCCGGCGGAGGGGTTTTTTGCGAGAATACGATCGTTTTTACGTTGGGTCAAGTTAGGTTCATAGTCAAGCCTTGGAGGAGAAGGGTGGTACTGGTCCAGGATGCTTAGCACTCTCTTGGGCTTTTGAGGAGGCCCATTAACGTGGCGTCTTGAGGTGGTTTGGAGTCTGTCGGGAGGTAAACCGTCCTTTTCAGGCGGTCTATATAAGTGAAGATAGGTACTTTGATTTTGTCTCATTTGCGTTGCTCTGATCCTTTTGAGAATCTTACTTCCCTTCTTTCTTTACGATCTCGAGAGCCCTGAAGATTGGTAGCTTCTCCTCGCGGTGCGGACAGATTTCGAGGGCGTGCTCTTAAACAAGGTACGATCTTTTTCCTTTTCCTTTTTATTTCCCTTATCGACTGCTCTATGTGGAGTCCCCCATCGATGGACATGGGGAGAGCTTCTTCTTGCTCGGGGACCCCTCCTCCTATTCTAGAACCTTTGTTCGACGGGATATTCATCGGGGGGATCCCTATGGTGTTCGTGGCTTTTGATTGCATGGACCCTACTCAGGCCCCGACGCCCTACCATACTCGAGCGACGGGTTATCCGTGCTTTCTGGTGGGAGGGGGAGCTAGATAATCCCCCCACCTTGTTACGATTGCTCGATCCCGAGCCATTAGGAGTTACTTAGATGATCTCCTCGATAACCAGGTTGTTCGAGTGATGGAAGAGAGCAACGAGAGTAACTCTCTTACCGCGAGCACTAGCGGTAGGAGTGAGGAGAAGGTCACCCTGCCAAAGGGAATACCCACTTCCACAATCGAGGGCCGTTTATGGACTTTTTGTCGGAGAACCTCCGATTTCTCGAGAGCTCATACTTCATCAGACACCCCTATGCTCTTTACATTCCGGAGCCCGTAGAGACGGTCTGTACTCCTCCAACGGTTGCATAGCGGTATATAAAGCTTACCTCGAGGTGGGGCTGAGATTCCCTATAGACCCTTTCATAACCGAGGTACTGAATTCTTATGGCCTGGCCCTATGTCAACTGATGCCCAACAGTGTGGGCTCGATGGTTGGCTTCCTGGCCATTTGCAAGATGATGGGTACCCAGCCTTCACTGATACTATGGAGGAATATGATGAAGTTGGTTGTCATGTCCTCAAGCTCGAACGGAGAGGGCTGGTGGAGCTTCCAGGTCCGTTTTCCCTACAAGGTTGTGGGTACTATGCCATCAAACCAACAACACTTTCGTACTGAGTTCTTGTACGTATATCGAGCTCAGCCGTGGGATTTCCCAGTGGTTCCTTTGGTTGAGGGCCCCAATTATGGATGAACAGATCTAGTGCCCCCATGTCGAGGGAGAGGCTCGGGTTGCCATTTACTGCCAGTGTCTCACCGTCCTCGAGAGGGGTGATAAGAAACAAGTGCCTCAGACTGGAACCATGCTGTGGACGACCTAAGCAACGAGCACTTCTTGTCGACAATGGGGTTAAGCCCGGCCTATCCTCAGGGTAGGGACTTTGTATGCTTAAGGCCCTCGATCTGCCTTTATTTTTAATGTACTGATTGTTTTACTTTGTTTTGGCAGTCATAGCTCGCCAAGAACTTGACGAGGAGATGCAGAAACGCTTAACCGCCAACCAACGGGTTCAGGAGCAGCTCAAGATGAAGCTGTCGAAGGGCGAAGTCAAAGTCCCCGGGCCCCGAAGGTAACTTTTGCTTGAATTACATCTCGCTTAGTATATTTGCTTTATCTCACTCTTCCCTTTCTTCAGGATCCTTCGAAAAGGTTGAAGGTCCGCCCTCCAACGAGGTCCGCTATTATTCCCCTCGGGGGATCCGAGAGGAGAGTCGTCGATGTAGAGGACGCCTCTCGAGCTGCAAGGGAGGCCTCGAGGTCTAAGGGAAAATCGACCGCAACATCGGAGGCCGAGGACTCTTTGGCCCAAGGGGAGGTGCTTCCTCTTGCTAAGAAGAGAAAGGCGGTGGAGACCGAGGAGGACCTTCGGGACTTCACACAAAAGTCGACCCTTGAGAAAGCCAACCTCTTTGATTCGTTGGCCAAGAGGCTCGTTTCGAGGCCCGACTTGACGCTGATTCGAGGTCTGTCGGAGGAGGAGGAAGTCGAGCAGCTTCACTCGTCCTGGATTGATGTAAGTTGGAATTTCTCCTGGGCCTAGTCTTTATTCTTGCTTATACTTTCTAACTTGGTTTGTTTCTTTCAGCACTCGATCTGTATGACGGTAATGAGTCATCGGCACACTGCCGGTTTCCGCAAGCTTCGAGAGGGTCTGAAGGAGAAGACGAGGCTGTGTGAGGAGCAGGCTAAGGAGATCGAGGCACTGAGCAAGAAGCTCGAGGATGAGAAGGTAGCCTGGGCTGATGAGAAAGCTTCCCTCGAGAACAGGATCAAGGACATAACGAGCCAAAGAAACAGTGTCCAGCGTAAACGAGACGAGATAATCGAGGAATGGAAAACCTCGAAGTCTGGTCTTGAATTCGCGGCGGACATGGGTCTAGAGGCATCTGAGGTGGCCGCTCGAGAGGTGGTAGATAGGCTCCAGGCTGCCTTTAGGAAGGTGTATCCTCAAGCCAGCTGGTCTCCGGTTGAGGCAGAGTACAACATCTCCGTTGATGCGGCCTTTCGCGAAGGCCAGGAGGCCAGCCCTGTGCTTGAGGCGAACGATGCCATTAATGCTGCCGAGATTTTGGGTGAGGAGCCTCAACAAGTCGGCGACCCTCAAGCCTCCGCGGAGCCCGGGGTTTAGGGGTAGGTGGTTCCAGAGAGCTCGGATGACCATGCGGCCTCGAACGAGGGCTCTTCTAAGAGTGAGGATGTCGAAGCGGTCTCTGAGACTTCCGAGAGCGAATCCTCGAGCAGCTCTGACTAGACTTAGCACTTATCTTTTGCTTTTAGTCACGCCCTGCGAGGCACCTTAAGTTTATCTCTTTGGTAGAAATGAATATTCATTTTTAGCTAAACCCTTGCGGTTTTTAGGATGTACTCCGCCCTTTTATGGAAATGAATGCTCATTTTTTGCTCATCTTTTGCCTTTTTTTTGTTATTCGAATGGCATGTTACCCGATGCTTGAGGGTCCTCGTGGCTGAACGCCGGAGGTCGCTAGCTAGTGCGCGTATGAGGCACATGCGTATTCCTTTTGGGCTTTGCCACGTGCAAGCCCATTAGAGGGAGATAAATAATGCTATTTTTGGGGACTTGCAGCCAATACCGCCTATAAGTACGGACAATTAGTCCCAATGGGTTTCACAATCCCGTTCTCCCTTCTCTCTCCAAGATCTATTCTCCCTTCTCTTCTAACCTTCGTCTTAAGATGTCTTCACCTATGATAACAGCTGAGGCACTTGGGCAGCTAAACATCGAAGGCTGGCGAAGGCTGGCCTTGGTTCCTCCTCCACTCGGGGAGCCACGGGATCTTCCGTGGTGAAAAAGGAAGCGGACCCATCCCTCGAGGGAGGGAAGCAGCTACCATCTCTTTCGGCTCCAAGACGGAGCCGATAGAAAGCAAAGTCGAGGAACTGCCTCGACCAACCCTCAGGACCTTCCTGCCCCTTCTGCTCCGGTCCCATCGAGTGCAGCCGTAGACGTGGCGTCCTCGAAGAGGAAGCCCTTTCTCGAGGAAGCTATGAAATTACCTTTTGCTGCCCTCTCGAGGGCTGAGATGGCTTCCCGCTTCGACAAGGCCTGGAGCATTTGGTGACGGAGCTTGAGAGGGCGTGCCTGTCGCCCGACGGATAAGAAGTCGAAGCTGTCAAGGCAACCTTAACCGAGGTATGATGATCTCTTTTGCCAACCCTTTTGTTTCTTTTTGACATTCTCTTTTGTTTTTATTCTTACTGCTTTTCTCGACATTTGTCAGCTGTCGATTAGGGTGTTGTCCTTGGCACGGAGGTCTGCCCCTGGCTGGCCCCTGGGAGGCTTCGGGGGAGATGTCCTGGACGAGAGGCATACTCTCGTCAATCGGCTGCGCTTGTCTGAGCTGCGGCTCTTCGAGGCTCGAGAGTCGATGGCCAATTCTTTGAAGCCCTTCGAGGAGAAGAAGGCTGAGCTGGAGCAGGCCCGCAACGTCGCCCTTAAGCAAAGGGACTCCGCCAGCAGGAGGCATAGGGCCGCGGCCAAGGATTGCAAGAGGGTTGAGGAGAATATCGAGAGAACTCGAAAGAGCGCCGAAGAGGCCATTGCCAAGGCTCGAGAGTGTCGGGAGGCCATTGTCCTTGACTGAAAGGAGTCTGAGGAGGGAAGGACCTTCCTCGAGGATGCTTCCTTGCAGGCTTCCGAGATTGGCCTGACCGAAGCGCTCCGTAAGGTCCGGTTGGTTCTCGAGAAGCTTGCCCCCAGCCTTCCTTGGAGTGAGGTCGAGGAGGGTGTCAAGGCGCTCTCCCAGGAAGAAGGGCTGGTCGAGGAACAAACTCCCCATCCGGCTAATATCGAGGGATGAGTCGTGACCTGCTCCGAGCCTTCCTCCTTTTTCTCTTCCTTCTCCCCTGGCTTTTCCTTTCTTTATGTCTCCTACTAGGGTTAACATTGTACCCTTAGGCTTTCTTGTTTGATCTAGGTTTTTCTTTGGGCTTGTATTGTAATGCCTTCGATGGCTTGTACTATGATTAATGGAATAATACTTCTGCTTTTCTTATTGGTTTGTCCTTCGAGTTTTTACTTGCTTTTTCTAAAATTCTTTGATGCTTGCACTTGAGCGACTTTTGTAGACCTTACTCGAGGTTGCTCAGGGGTCAATGAGCCCCAGGCAATTCGAGGGGATTAGAGACTTTGATCGAGGTTGCTTCAAGGGTTAATGAGCCCAAGGCAACTCGAGAAAACTAGAGACTTCGATCGAGGTTGCTTCAAGGGCCAATGAGCCCAAGGCAACTCGAGAATATTAGAGGCTTCGATCGAGGCTGCTTCAAGGGCCAATGAGCCCAAGGCAACTCGAGAATACTAAGACTTCGATCGAGGTTGCTTCAAGGGCCAATGAGCCCAAGGCAACTCGAGAAATATAGAGACTTCGATCGAGGTTGCTTCAAGGGCCAATGAGCCCAAGGCAACTCGAGAATATTAGAGGCTTCGATCGAGGTTGCTTCAAGGGCCAATGAGCCCAAGGCAACTCGAGAATACTAGAGACTTCGATCGAGGTTGCTCTAAGTGCCAATGAGTCTAAGGTAACTCGAGAAGTTCTAGCGCTTGTATTTAGGTCAAGTTTTGCTTCAAAAGACAACTTTCTTATTGATGACGCCTAAAAATAGGCGATTTTACATCGGCACATTTCAGTAACTTACAAAATAACTGGGACACATGTTTCAGTGTCTTACAAGATAATCAGAAGTGCCTATGCCGTATGCCCCCACACTCGAGGGACAAACAATTTAAACATAGAATTTTCGGAGATTGTCTGCGTTCCATGGTCGAGGTAGTGGACGTCCCTCTTGGTTTTCGAGTCCGTAGGTGTCAGGGAGGACTATCGAGGTCACACGGTATGGTCCTTCCCAGTTGGGTTGTAACTTTCCTAGACTAGGTTGTTGCCCCGTGGACTCAAATTTTCGGAGCACCCAGTCATTGACTTGAAAAGGTCGCTTCTTGACGCGACGGTTGAATAATCGGGTGAGCCTGAGTTTGTAGGAGATAACCCGGAGGAGGGCCGTCCCTCGGGTTTCAGGGAGAAGGTCGAGGGAAAGCCTCTTTCGCTCATCATTGCTTTCCTGGTCATAGAATGTGATACGAGGCGAGGGGATGCCCAATTCGACAGGTAGAACGACCTCGCTGCCGTAAACCAGGTTGAAGGGTGACTGGCCGGTTGCTTCTCGAACGGTGGTTCGGCTAGACCAGAGTATCCCCGGGAGGTCATCAATCCATGAACCTTTTCCTCCTTCGAGCATTGTTTTGAGCCCCTTCAAAACCACTTTATTGGCCGCCTCGGCTTGCCCATTATTCTGTGGTCGACTAACGGCGGAGAATCTGGTCTCAATCCCGAACTTTGAACAATAGTTGCGTGTAGGACCGCTATTGAATTGGCGGTCGTTGTCCGATATGAGTACTCGGGGGACTCCGAACCGTGTGATTATGTGCTGCCAGATGAATTGTTGAACTTGCCTGTCGGTGATCGAGGCCAGAGGCGCTGCCTCGACCCATTTTGTGAAGTAATCAACAACGACCAATAAGAACCTACGCTCGCCGGACGCGGGTGGAAATGGCCCTAGGAGATCCATGCCCCCAAAAATCGAAGGGCAATAGGGCCTGAATAGTGGTAAGGGTGCTTGCAGCTTGATGGGGTAGGTTAGCGTGCATCTGGCACTCTTTGCATTTCCTGACCATGGCTGAGGCGTCTTCCCTCATGGTGGGCCAGTAGTACCCTGCTTGCAGTGCTTTCGCGGTGATGGTCCGTGCCCCTTGATGGCTCCCACACGATCCTCTATGTGTCTCTCGAAGGACATAGTCGCCCTCTCTGGGGGTGAGACAACGGAGAAGTGGGTGAGTGAACGACTTCTTGTACAGCTGCCCTTCGTGATATACGAACCATCTTGCTCGTCGTCGTATGCGCTCGGTCTCGAGCTCACTGTCAGGAAGATTACCATCTCGAATAAAAGCTATGATGTTGTCCATCCAAGTGGGGCTTCTATCGAGGTATTCACTGCCTTGTTGATACTGGGAGCCCCCAGAACTTCCCACATTATAGGCCGAGGTGAGAGGTCCTCTGCTGAACTGGCTAGTCTTGACAAGGCGTCTGCTTGCTGATTCTCCGATCGTGGGATGTGAGTTATTGAGAAGTGAGACAAGTTGGCGATCTCCTCTTTTACTTTCCGTAGGTACATACGCATGCTGTCCTCTTTAGCCTCGAACTCCCCTGTCACCTGTCCTACGATTAATTGATAGTCAGAGTGGGTTTTAAGTTCTTGAGCGTCGGCCGCCTTGCATAACTGTATGCCCAAGAGTAGAGCTTCGTACTCGGCCTCATTGTTCAAAGCAGTGAAGTCGAATTTGATGGCGTACTCAGTCCTGTTAGACTGCGGGTCAAGGATCAGGAGGCCAGCCCCGCACCCTACCTTCGATGAAGACCCATCGACAAAGAGACTCCAAGATCCTTCTTCGACGACCTCTGGTCGGGAAGTACATTCTGCGATGAAGTCGGCGAGGGCCTGGGCTTTGATGGCGCGCCGGGGCTCGAATTCGATACCATAGTCTAATATCTGGGTAATCCAGTCCGTAATTCTGCTCGACTGATTCTTCCCTTCCATTACCTTTCGCATGGGCTGGCTTGTAAGCACTCTGATAGGGTGAGCTTGGAAATAGGGCTTGAGCTTTCGAGTGGCTAAGACTAGAGCGAAGATCATTTTTTCGATTGGGGGGTACTTCGATTCAGCGCCTCGAAAGGCGTGACTCACGAAGTACATCGGATGCTGAGCTTTCTCTCGCTCGGCTACGAGAACCGTACTCACAGCATGGTCCGATACTGCGAGATAGACGAAAAGTGTCTCCCCTGGTAAAGGTAAAACCAATTTGGGAAGGCTTGCGAGATGACTCTTGAGTTGTTGGAATGCTTCTTCTGCTGAAACACCCCATTCGCATGTTGCTTGCTTTAGGGCATGAAAAAAGTGGAGGCTTTTATCGGCTGACCGAGAGAAAAAACGCCCTAACGCCGCCATGCAGCTGGTTAGGCGCTGGACTTCCTTGACAGTTCGAGGGCTTTTCATTTCAATGATGGCCTGAATTTTATCGGGATTAGCCTCGATCCCCCGTTCGTCGACGAGGAAACCCAGGCATTTCCCCCCTTTTACGCCGAAGACACATTTCTTCGGATTTAACTTCATGTTGTGGGCGCGGAGGGTTGCGAGCGTTTCTCTTAGGTCAGAAACGTGATCCTCTTCTTTCCTACTTTTCACAATCATATCGTCGACATAAACTTCGACGTTACGACCGATCTGTTTTTCGAACATCTTGTTTACAAAGCGCTGATAGGTGGCTCCTGCATTCTTGAGGCCGAAAGGCATGACTCTATAGCAATAGACCCCTGATCTCGTGGTGAAGGCAGTATGGAATTGGTCTTCTTCAGCCATGGGAATCTGGTGATATCCCGCATTGGCATCCATGAAGCTGAATAATGCATGACCGGCTGTCGAATCGACGAGCCTGTCGATCTTAGGAAGGGGAAAGTCGTCTTTCGGACAGGCCTTGTTCAGTTTCGTGAAATCGACACACATCCTCCATGCTCCAGTTTGCTTACAGACTAAAACCACGTTGGCCAGCCACTCAGTATACTGGCATTCTCGAATGAATCCCGCAGCCAACAATTTCCGCACCTCCTCGGAGGCTGCTGTACTCCTCTCGGCTCCCTGGTGCCTGAGCTTCTGCTTGACTGGCCGATTCCCCTCCCGAATATTGAGTCGATGGACCATGAGCTTAGGATCAATGTCAGGCATCTCATCGACGGAAGAAGCAAACACGTCCTGAAATTCCTTTATGACCTCCAGGATTTGGACCTTGGTCTCCTCGGGGACCTACTTCCCTATTCGAACCGTGCGACCCCGCTTCTCATCAATGCATACTTCTTCATCTCGATCGGCGGGGAGAGGTCGCTCATACCGCCACTACAAAAAAAAGCTTATATAGCGACGAATTTTTGGAGACGGATATATATCCGTTTCTAATTTAGAGACGGAATATTGATAATCCGTCTCTAAATTTATTTAGAGACGGATTTTTAAACCCGTCTCTAACTTTAGGGACGAATTTTTAAATCCATCTCTAAATTAGAGACCGATTTTTATATCCGTCTCTAACTTTAGGGACGGATTTTTAAAATCCGTCCCTAAATTAGAGACGGATTTTAAAAACCGTCTCGAATAAATTTAGAGACGGATTTTGAAAATCCGTCTCTAACTTAGGGACGGATATTGATAATCCGTCCCTAAAGTTAGAGACGGATTTAAAAATCCGTCTCTAAAGTTAGAGACGGATTTAAATAATCCGTCTCTAATTTACATATGAATATTTTATTGCACGTATTTAATTTAGAGACGGATTTTCAAAATCCTTCTCTAATTTAGGGACGGAATTTTTAGAATCCGTCTCTAATTTAGGACGGATTTTTAGAATCGTCTCTAATTTAGGGAGGATTTTTAGAATCCGTCTCTAAATTTAGAGACGGATTCTAAAAATCCGTCTCTAAATTCAAATATGAATATTTTATTGCGCTTCTTTAATTTAGGGACGGATTTTAAAATCCGCTCTAAGTTAGAGACGGATTTTAGAAATCCGTCTCTAATTTAGAGACGGATTTTAAAATCCGTCTCTAATTTAGGGACGGATTTGAAAATCCGTCTCTAAATTAGGGACGGATTTTTGAATCCGTCTCTAATATTTCTTCTACATATTACCAATATTATGTAGAGAAGTATACAAGTTGTATTTGGTGTAGTTGGTTGGAGCTTCTTCTCGTTTCTTTGAGGTTACAAGTTCGATTCCTACGAACAGCGATTCTTGCGACTGTGGAGTCTTCTTATCCTTTCCCTTGTAGAGCTGAACCGGGTTTACTTAAGGGATATTCCTAAATGGTAATGAGATCAACTTGAACTAGGTAGGTAATAATAGGTGATTAAATATAATCATGATAATATTAGGAACTATCGTGTTGTTAATTTCTTTTATATTTTTTATTATTTCAGCGAATTTAGAGACGGATTTTTGAAATCCGTCTCTAAACTTAGAGACGGATTTTTAAAATCCGTCTCTAAGTTTAGAGACGGATTTGCAAAATCCGTCTCTAAGCTTAGAGACGGATTTCGAAAATCCGTCTCTAACTCGAATTAGCGACAAGGATTTTAGAGAGGGACAATATCCGTCTCTAAATCCGTCTCTAAGCCCTTATAGCGACGGATTTGACCTATTTAGGGACGGATTTTGTCCGTCTCTAAATGGACTTTTTTTTGTAGTGCGCTTTGGATTATTAGCCACATAGAGTCCCATGACAGGGAGGGGCTCTTCTGGCTCGGGGCTCTTCCTCTTTCGAGTGGATTCCTCCGTTTTGCTCTTCAGGCTATTGGCGTAACACTCGCGAGCAGATTTCTGATCGCCGAATAGTTGAGCGACCTTTCCGTCGTCCCCTTCGAACTGCAAAAGCAATTGATACGTTGAGATGGCAGCTTTTACTTTGTTGAGAGTGGGTCGCCCAATGATCACATTATAGGGAAGGCTGGTGTCGACTACGAGATAATCGACAATGACATTTCGACCTGCCTTGTTTCCCCCCATCTGTGTCGGTAACTTGACCGAGCCTAGTGGGTGAACTGACTGTCCTCCAAAACCTACCAGCGGCTGGTCGATGGGAGTGAGATCTTTTTCTTCATATTTCAGTTTCCTCAAACAATGCATAGTGATTATATCTGCATAACTTCCACTGTCAATCAAAACGCGGCCCACACGAAGGTTGGCAATCTTCATCTCGACAACCAGAGGGTCGTCATGCGGGGCTTGTATAGGCCGGTGACTGTCCTTGAAGGTCATGGTCGGGCATGTGGCAGAAGAGTTTATATCGCTTCCATGTTTCAAGGTGTAGAGGTGTTTCTTGCGAGAGCGGCTGGTTAAGCCCGCGGAAGCAAATCCACCTGCGATGACATTGACATATCCTACGGTTTCGTCGCTTCGAGTCTGTTTTTCCGGACGGGGCTCGATTTTGTTTTCCTTCGGATCTTTTAGATACCGATTCAGCTTTCCCTCGTCAGCCAATTTGTCCAAGGCTCTTTTGAGCTCTCGACACTCTTGCGTGGTGTGGCCGCAGTCATGATGGAATTCACACCAGAGTTTTTTTGTCTCGCTTATTGACAGATGTTCGAATTGGATGAGGCTTTGGCAAGGGGTATTTTCCTTTGATGTCTAGGTAGATTCTCTTTGATTCAGGTTGTATCGAGGTCGTTCCAATGACTTTCCAGCCGAGGCTTCTTAGTCTTTCTCTTTTGAGAGACTATCCCTGGGATTGTCTGCTCATGGAGTGTATTCGTGTTTTCTTTTCCCGGAGCTGGGCTCCTCATGGTTTTGCAGATATCGGAGGCTTGTATAAATTTTTGGGCCAGGTTCATGGCTTTGAGATGAGAGGCTTCACTCTCGGCCAGCTTCAGTTTGAACCTACTCGAAGGGTATAGCCTAGACATGAGAGAGGTAAACGCCACGCTATCCTGTAGGTCAGACACCTTGAGAGACTCTGCGTTGAACCTCTTGATGTAATCTGCCAAGTCTTCCTCCCTCCATTGTCTGATTGACATGAGATGAATACTGGTTTTCCGATGCCTCCTTCCTGCGATGAAGTTTTGTTTGAATGCTGTTTCGAGGGCGGTGAAGCTCGATATACTCCCGTAAGGCAACTCGGTGAACCAGGTTAGAGCTAGGCCTTTCAGGGTGGTGGGGAAGAATTTACACCATGCGGCCTCACTGCTGTCTGGACGCTCATTTGTGCTTTAAAGGCGGTAGTGGTCGATGGGATCAGTTGTCCCGTTATAATGGTGATCGGGGGACCTTAACCTTTCGAGGGTAAATGCTCTCATAATATTCTCGTTGAATGGCGTGGTGAATCCAAGATTCCCCACTCGGATACCTGATTCATGACTGGACTCGGAGCTCGACGACCGCTGCCTATGGCCCCATCGGCGCCGAGGCTCTTTCTCTTGCTGAGGCTCTTCTTGTCCCTGAGGCTCCTTTCCCCGTTTCTCCTGCTCTCGAGGTTCTTTCTCTCGAGGTTCCCTCTCTCGAGGTTTTCTCTGCTCCCGGTTAGGGCCGGGGTTGATTTCCTTTGCCTTTGACTGGGCCCTTCTTCCATTTAGGACTTCCCTGGCGTCACGATTACCGTTCCTCCTGTAACGTTCGTTGATGACATGTCGGGCATCATCTTTTCCGGGGGCGGCCTGGGTTGCCCATCGAGACACCCGTGATGAGCCCGGGGGGTCGAGGGCAATGACCTGTGGCTGGTCTTAATTATCCGCTTGATGACGACCTACAGTTAGCCGAGGCAGTGGAGGTGGAGGGGCCCTGTTCGAAGTTCCTTCCCATCCCACTTGGAAATTTAGCATCAGAGCTCGGAGGCCACGTTCGAAGTTGTCGCTAAGACGATCAGCTATTTGCTGAAGGTCCTGCTGGGTGACCGGGTGAGGACTGGTATGCTCGAGGAGTAGAGGACCCCCTGGGGTTGGAGCAGTCCTCTCTCGAGGTGTCCTGAGATTCACAGCACTCGCCGCTTCTCGAGGATTGACGATTTCCTCAAGGACATGCTGGTTACGGGCCGAAAGCATGGGAGCTAGACGAGGGTCTCCGTCCGTCTTGTCGGCCCCTCGGGGGATGGCGCTCTCGAGCGGTTGGAGGGAGCGGGAGCCCTTTGCCTCCTTTGGTTTCTCCGAGTGATGGCCATGACTTTTAGTTCGACTTCCCCACAGATGGCGCCAACCTGTTTCGGGTAAAAACTTGTATCAAGTGGGAATGATCGAGATTAGGGTTGATGAAGGCCTGTTTGCTCGGAGACCTGCACAAAGCGAAGGTTAGACTACCCCGGGGGTGGATCCGGGATCACCCCTCCGACGATCAAGTTAGTAAGTGTATTGATTAATGGTTGCCAAGTGTGTTGTCTAGGATTGCGTACCTCAATAAATGGGGATCTGCCCGGCATTTATTGGCGTTGAAAAGTGTGAGGACATTCCCTGCCATGTAGGCACGGAATTTTAAGGCATGTGGGCCCCACTGGGGGGCTTTCACGCTGGAGGGGAGGATTTAGTCCTGATCACCGGAGACCCAGGTTTGGGCCCAAACACCCCTTATTGTTACCGACTTTCAGCTTTTCTGAAAGTTATATTTGTTCACTTTCTCAAGGATTTTATTTATGTGTTTAGTTAGGTTTTATTATTATAAAATTTTTTTCATTAAAATTAAAGAATTAAAATCTTTTATGCCATTTTTTACATGCCACTAGTGTGTCACTGATTTTTTTTTTCTTTGTAGCCAAGATTACTATGACCCACCACTTTATAATTAAATTTTAAAAATACTTTATGATCAACCAATTTGATCAATTTTATTTCTATTGTTGAACGTTTTGCTTGACAGATCGTCAAATAAAACATTTGCGCTTTGATTTGGCTGATGTCAAAATCTGCACCAAACCAAATCACAAAGTCTCATACAGCGGAAATCAGACTGCGAATATACAATTTCAGGTTTGGTTTGGTGCAGTTCACACATTAACTGAAAAACTTGACATAAACAATTTTACGACTTGCAACTTAGAGTGAATATTTCTCATGTTTATGATCTTTATTGATAATTCTTTAGAGTTTGTTGTCACATTATTTTTCTTTTTCTAATTCAAGTTTCACTAATAGAGCCATTATCTATATATCTAGCTAGACAATGTCCTTACCAGCAAAAATGTGGCGATTCAAAAGATCCAAGATGCCTACAAATTACAATTATAATTAAGAAGAAAAAAAGTTTTCCACAAAAGGCAACAAAAGAGAACAAATTGTGTACTTTTTGTTACAAAGAGTTAGGGTTAATGGTAATAACTAGCTCTTGTCCTTGTTGATACATATTTTTGGACCACTTTGCTGATGAATTCCTGCAAGTAGATGTAAAACAAGCAACAATTATAAAGAAGCAACAACTACTACTAGTACCTGGTCCTGAAGCAAAAGAAAAGAGCACATGTCCCACCCATTGGAGTTTTGACTAATGGCTACCCATGCAATGTATACGGAAGTGAGTTTCAGAAGAGGAAAGCGAATGCCTAGAGATAAGATGAGAGCATCCTTACATAACCTGCCATTATCTCTCATCCACCCACCTATTAGAATTGTTTCTCTAGCAAGTAGCAAGGCATTTAAAATCACAATAACGCTAGATCTATTGATATACACTGTATAACCTAAGATCGATACGAACTCACCCTAGATAATAGTCAATAGAGAGACAGTAAATAAAATATCACTAGATCTAGTGATATTCATTATATGGGATCGTATTTTCTTTACATAACACAATAATAGTATCACAATAAAACAATCACAATAAAACAATGACGAAAACACGCAAGAATAATTGTTCTATCTTGTAATTTTCTTCTGATTAAATATTTAAAGTATCATATTCTAATGTTCGTTTATATATTATCTCAAAATTTTAATAGTTTACTCCACACCGTGCTAATTTTCATTAGTAATTTAGACGTTAAGCACCTGTAACCAAGTCACTTCGACTATTGAGCTAGTCTTGACCCTTGAACTGCTAAATTAGGCCATTGGATTCAAGGTTCAGGACAATGTTATCCCTTATGTGAAGTGGGATAGAGAACAAAGACATTTGAAGTATCTTATTCTTGTTATATCTAAGAAAGGAAACCTAGCTGTTTTGAAATAGGTGTCAATTGTGTTTAATTTGTAAAGAACTACAGTAATAACAATAAAATATTAAAGAGAAGTTAAATCACAAGGAAGTCAAATCCTAAAAATCAAACAATCTTATCACACTCTTTACCTCACGAAGTTTGATTTGCTTAAACTTAATTACAATACTTTGTATCGGGTTATTGAGTGCAATTAGGATTGAGTAAGGACTTTCAGTAGAGTCACAAAAAGAGTATGTAACAAATAAAGGACATCAAATTATAATTTTGGGTACCCCACTGGGGTTCCTATAGTAAGATGAAGGACCCTGGCAAATCGAAACTCTCGCAGATTGACCCGGCTTGAGTTTACAGGCATGCAGTTTAAGAGTTGGGGGTGGTAAGGGGAAACCCTCTCCCAAAGTGCCCCTAACGGGAATCGAACCCCCTAACTTGAAGTTGGAAGGTTCTTTTATTACTACTAGGTCAAGCTTCGATAATAATAAAGGACTTTAATGTCAAGGAAGGCATATCTTGAAGTTTGAGTAGAACAACAATTTAAAATTGTATGTTGTTGTAAGTTTTAGTTAGGTGGAACATTTTGACTAAGGTTATGTTCAGTTCACCTTATTTTTGCTTATTTCATATCTAATCAGATCAGACCAGATCAGAAAAAATAAGTTCATATCAAATCAAATCAGATCATGCTTATATTTAAAAACTCATTATTACTATTAAATATCTTTCATTACATATTAGTAAAAATTATAAAAATTAAATATTAATAAAGTACTCATTGAGACGAATCAAACAAGACCCCACATGACTATATTTTTTCTTATATATTGAGAAAAATATAAAAAATTCTCTCTAATTGTGAATAGAATCAAGATTTTAAGTGAGAAAGATAAAAAAAAAAAACAAAGGAAGTATTATTATTTACTAGTATATTTGTTCAAAAGGATTATTATTGTTGTTGTACTTATTAATTATTAATATTAGTAATTATTATTCATCTTGTTGTTATCATTATAAATATCATTGTTATCATTATTTTAAGTTATTTTGTTGTCATTAAATTATAGAAAATTAAAAGCCACGTGTTAAGAATAACATATGATTGACGCAAAAATAAGAAATATATAAAATATGATAGCTCAAATTCATGACAACGAAACTACTAAGTTCGGATTACATTTCAAAATAAGCTAAGTGCGAGATACAAATTATAAATTTAGATTCGGTATACCTCTTCCTACCGAATTTCAAATCTCTCTAGCTATTTGAAGTTACACGCTATTGATTTATTTCTTGCACAAGTCATAGTTGTTTGTATATCTTATTTTATATTATATAAAAAAAGAGTTGAGTCTGCCAACTTCTCAAGTGTGAAACATTGTATAAGTGCTCTTATAAATTAATGACTTGGGTTATATAATTATTTTTAGTAATAATAATAATTATTATGATTATAATTATTGTTGTTCTTATAATAATGAAAATAATAATTAATAATAATAATAAAAGTTGTGTAAAAGTTGTGATAGAAATAAAATGATAATAATAGTAATACTATAAATAAAATCTTATAATGTATTGCATAATAATGAATTACAAAGTAATAATATAATAGTAATAATATATTTTATAAAAGAGAAGATCTTGTAAATCAGATCAGATCAGTTCAAATCAGATCAGATAAGATAAGATAAAATAAGTTCAGATAAGTTCAGATAAGAAAATCTCAGGTGAACTAGACATAGCCTAACTAAAAATGCGGATATATTAAGGTTCTGAACAGATTTCATCGAAGAAATTGTGAATTCGATAAAGTAGATTCAAAACACCACTCACTGAATTAGGGTTTTCCTTCATAATTTGAGCCTTTGAAACTTTTCATACGAAACGTGTACTGCATTATTTATATATTTGCTATAATTTTAACAAAATTTGTCAAAAAAACCTTTTATATATCACATCTTGCGAGAAACAACCTTTTAAAAAATTTCTAACAACTTAAGACCTTAATGTACATTTTTTTGTGAGAAACAAGCTTGGTTTATATTCCGATGTTGTCCAACTGGATTCCCGCTTTTAATCGTGTTTTTCTTTCAGCCTTTTCCATCCATTTCCCCTACTTGAGACCCATAACCACCATCCCTACATCATCTTCAACCCTCGCACCACCAACAAAACCAACCGCTAGTCATAACTCGCCATGCCCCACCGACAACCACCATAACTCCCCCTAGAAAACACCTAAACCTAGAAAACTACCGACACTAGCTATAACCACCCTTCGAACCCAAAAAAATACCACCAGCATAAAAAGTAGCACCACCACCATTTGAACCCCAAAAATACCACCGCACCACCTTCAAAATTCAAACCTAATATTCAAACCACAACCACATCAAATTCGAACCAATTAAACCACCCAAAATGCACCAGCACCACCAAGTGAAATGATTATAAAGAGGGGGGGAGAGAGAGAGAGAGATAAAGTTTGTTGGGGTTTCGATGTTGGTGGTGGTGCTATGGTTGAAGGTTGGTGATTCGGGGTTTGGTGATGAGAGAGATGTGGTCATGGGTTTTCGATGTTGGTGGTGGTGATGTGGTTGACGTTGGTGGTTTTGGGGTTTGGTGAAGAGAGAAAGAGATTGTGTGTTTGGTGGTTCAGGTTGGATAGATGGCAGTGGATTGTTCGGGTAGTTGGGGTTGGTTTCGGGGTAGGGTATGGGAGGGGTGGGGCTGAGGCGAGGGTGGTTCAGGTGGGTATGAGTGGGGAGGAGGGAAATGGTTCAAATGAAGAAAAACATGAGTCATGTGCAACTCATGTGACTTACTTAAATTAGTAAATGCGGAATACGACTGGTCACATTAGAAAGTAGAGTAAGGTTGTTTCCCACAAAAAAAAAATTATAGGGTTTTAAGTTGGCTAAAAAGTTTTAAAAACTTGATTTTCACAAAAACTAATATTTATAATATTTATTTTGACAAATTTCGCTTTATTTTAAGTATTTATTTTAATCTTCCACTTATAAAGTGAGAAATTGCACTTATTGTGGCATACTCACATACTTCAAACAATCTACCCCTATTATAGTTTTTTATGTAATTAACAATTACACATCCAACCAAGAATGTCTTGGGCTAGTTGTTAAGATTGAGTTACTGTAAACGATAGGTCACAAGTTCGAATCCCTCCTTCCCTTATTTGTACTTTGTACTGCATTCGTATCTTATATGAATAAAAAAAATAAAACAATTACACATCCCATACATCAAGTGTACGTTGATCAATCTTCTTGATAAGGATCTTCTAAACCTTTTATATATTGTTCCAATAAAAGAACTTTATTGTTGAATAATCGTTATAAATCAAACTTTGAGCACTCATTTTATATTTAAACATAATACGGAAATTATAAACCACCTAAATATCTCCAACTTAATCTATAATTGTTAAGATGATCAAAAAGTTTTTCTGGTTGAAGTCAACCTTAACCTGTTATTTTGAGAAAATATTTATTTAAAAAAAGGATCCTTACTTCTTCTTTTTTCTCATTTTGTTTTCATTTCTAAAATTCAATCATTTGAGTAAGTACATAATATATTTCCTTTTGATTTTTGAGGTGGAATTTCAAGAAACCCCAAATACACAAGAGGTCCCAATTTGTACAATAAAACTTCAATGTACATCTTACCCTTACTTGTTAGACCCCACCATTTAACCCCTTTCCCTTCCACCACCACGCCAACTCCACATACATAGTACGCCGGTACTACCTCATTCTTTCACATTTGCTTCCTCCATCCATTCCTTCTTTTTTTCCTCCCATTTTCTTCACTTGTATCTATAGAACGAGTTCCCTTTAATCTCCCTCCAAACTTCTCTACTAAATCAAAATAAACCCTTTCAATCTAACCAAAAACCAAAGATAAATAATGGACAAGGCGGCAGCAACAACAACAACAAGCTCTCTAGATCAAACACATGATTTCATGAACGTAGACTCCTTCTCTCAACTCCCTTTCATACGCCCCGCTCCAACGACGAGCACCAAGCCTAGCTCCTGCTCCTCAGCTGCAGGCATCCGCCTCTTTGGCATCGACTTCTCCTCATCCTCCACCACCGCCACCGACAACTCAGACTCCGGCGATAGCAACAACCTTGAAAGTAGCAAAGACAACACAAACAATAATAACAATAGAGAGAATACTAATAATAATAACAACATGAGTATTAGTAGTACGGAGAGTGGTAGGAAGTTCGAGTGCCACTACTGTTGTAGGAACTTCCCTACTTCTCAAGCCTTAGGTGGACACCAAAATGCTCACAAGCGCGAACGCCAACACGCGAAACGCGCACACCTTCAGTCCGCTATGTTGAGCGCTGATCCCAACCATCACCACCACCACTTCTATAATAACTATTCACACCCTCACCATCGAACTACTACTAATAACTCTTACTACCCTACCTCACTTTCTACCACCCCTAGTTACTCTTATCATCAGTCTCACCAACATCAGCAGCATCAGCAGCAGCATCATCCGCCTACAATCAATGGCAGTCCGCTCGCCGTGTGGCGGATCCCTACTTCTGTCCATTCTCATTCATCACTACTTCATCAGCATCATAATTTTGCCACTGGAATTCATCGTGACCGTTCATTGCACCCTTTGCCGCCTTTGTTGGCTGGATCTCATTCACCTGCTTTTACCAACATTGATACTACTTCTGCTTCTAAGGGTAGTTCAAGTATTAATAATAAGAATAATATGAGTATAAATATGAGTATAAGTATGAGTTCTTCTCATCAGAGTCAAGTACGCCGGAGCAGTAATGACCAAGTGAGTTTAGATCTTCATCTGTAATAACTATTTTTTGTTTTTATTATTTTTATACTTATTTATGCCATTGTTTCATTTTGGCTATATGTTTAGTTAAGCTAGCTCAAGTGGAAAAAAAAAAAATCAAACACAAAATAGGGTTTAACGAGGGATGAGATGAGGTTGTAGTTGTGCTAATTAATTAATTAATGAGAGTGATTAATTAATCCTTTTTGTCAATGATGGTCTCTTTTTGAAGTACGTTTCTATTGTTATGTAAATAAAAATGATTTGGTTTTTTTAAAAAAAAAATTAGTTTTAAGTAGACATTTAGGGATAATGCGTAGGTTTTATGAAGCTCAATGTATGTGGGTGAGTTTCAATTTCTAGCTATTTTGATTTGTTCCATTGTGTACATTATCAAAATAACGTTTGCTAACTTAATTTGAATTCAGTCGTTATGTTACTTGTTCAAAGTAAATAGCAATTATTTTTGTCTTTCGGAAGAAGATAATGACTGAAAATGAGAAGTCACTTCGATACTTTCTTTTCAATTGTTATTAATTAGGTTAGATAATATGGGAGACTAGGAACTCTCATGTTTTATGAATTCTTTTCATCTCAAATTTTAAAAATTCAAAAAAAAAAAAATGAAGGGAAATTAAAGGAAGTAGAGAAAAAGATAAGTGGTGACAAATTTAAGGAATAAAAATTTGAAAAGTAGGAGCCTACTTCCCTAGGCTCCAATGTAGAATTCATGTGAAATGTTAATACACACGTGTGAGGCTGTCAAATTATAGTTTTTTGTCTTAGTGTTGATCAGAGCTGGTGCGGTGGTCTGGGAGGCTCCTGCCTCATTGCGTCGCAAAAGTGGCACATATAACAGGTGATAAGGCCTGCAAATTTAAAGTTTCTGTCAAAATGTGAGAACTTAATTGTACTTTCCTATGTCCACATTGGGATTTGATTAGTTTCTTAGATTATACTAAAAATATGGTGTGTTTTGCGTTTCCTCTCCAAATACTCCTTGTACAGTTTAGGAATTTTCAACAAGTTTAAATTTATGATTTCTTAATGTATGATTATGTTAAAATTGATTGATGAGTTATAATAGTGATAATAACGTGCTTCATATATAAGCAATAATAAATGTTAGTAATAATTACATATCAAAAAGTAATTTATTAAAATAGTTTTGTGACGATTCACATAGTATTGGAGGTACACTTAAACATTTCTCGAACTATAAATATTGAAATGATGTTGTTTTTCCACCATGGTTATATATATAACTACATTATCATCATTATTACATCAAATTGTCTACCAAACAATAAGCTTCGCTTGATTGGCATGATAAGAATATTCCGAACTCAAGCCAAACTCAAGGTAGTCCGGCTTAATAAACAGTCGTTAAACAATAAGGACAATACATTACTAATGTTGTTGCTTGGGTCCATAACAGTATTCATCTTAGACAAGCCGTCTTAAGAATTTTCTTATATTTATAATTGTCTTTAAAATTCACGTATTGGGGTAAATGATATACAACAATCTCACTAAAATTTGTAAGATACATACTTCATCGATTTTTTTAATAGTGGCAACACTTTGATTTTTACATAATTCATATATTAATATTGATCGAGCTTTTATTTTTTTCCCAATATATTGGAACAAATTTTAGCTCTAAAGATATTGTTCGACTTACCTCAGAAGATTATAACTTTAACTAATAGGTAATTAGATATATTAATTGTGAAAAATTATGCATTGACAAGTGACAATAGTGAAAGTGTATATTGAATAGAGTATTACCAAAAGTATGCTTAATATTATCAAAAAAATAAATTAACACCATGTGTCGTCCCCATTCCTCGCATAATTTCTTTAAGAAGTTTTAAACTCTTGATTTCATAATGTATAAATTATTATATAAAACCACAATTTACTACTTCTACTTGTAATAATTAAAATATGAATTGGTAATCCAAATAATTATATCATAGAGTCTTATCAAATAAATTTGGGAATGACACGGACCTAACAACTAGTTTCATTCTAAAATAACATGTTTATTATGCTACAATCATACCAAGAATTTATGAGCTAGCAAATTTGTATGCTTAATAATTATATATATTTTTAAAAAGGATACGTATTTACTCCCTCCGTTTCCTAAAGATCTTTCCACTTACTGTTCCTACAGATACCAAGGAAAATCAAGTTGTGTGGGGCATAGTGTGAGTAAGGTAGGAGAGAGAAAGGGGTTAAGATAAATAACAAATAAAAAGGGTTAAAGTATGAGAGAGAAAGGGAGTAAAATTGAATTAATAATGTAATGGTGGACCATATGATAGTGACATGAGAGGGTAAATAGGGAAATTTATTTTGCCAAATAAGGAATAAAGCAAAAGAGGGAAGATCTTTTGGAAACACCCTTAAACGGAAAGAGGGAAGATCTTTAGGAAACGAAGGGAGTATATCACAATGACATAAACCATTTAAACATTGACATAAGTTTATGTATATTGATTTTGTACATGCTTAATATGAACATTTTTCATGTTAGAATGAAATTAAATTATAAAAACTAACAACGGATGTACTTAACATGACATAAAAATATGACATAAAAATCATAAAAACGGATACGTGTATACGTTAAAATCATAACAAACATTTGAAAATTGACATTCTAATTAAATTGATATAAATTTATGCTTAAATAACATTGGATATTTAAAAATTATCGGGGTTTTACGTTAAACTAACATTAAACATTTTAAAACTAACAAAGTAATTAACTCAATATGACATTAAACTTATAAAAACTAAAACTAGATATTGATGTAAAAATGATATCAAACATTTGGAGATTATCATAATACTAGATGTTCATGTAAAAATGACATCAAACATCAAATCACGTAAAATTTGACACAAGTTGCGTTAGATTGAAATTGTTGACGATCATCAAAATATTTATTTTGATGCTACTCGTCTTGTGCAAAACATTTTATTTTTTGGGACACGCATGCAAGAGATTTTGTGTATGTATCCCACATGAAATATTCATCAACTCTCATTTCGTTTTCCATACTAGCTAGTAGCTACTTATATTCTCTTGAGTTATATTCAAATTTCAATTTATTCTTGTACAGGTAAAGTAATATTCCTCTTTTCCCTTTCTTATTATGACTCAAAAGAACCAAAAGAATACTAGAAAAGGTAAACATACATGCTCTAATTGGGATTGAGTAAACAGACAATGTAAGGCTCATTTTTAAAGGCTCTTGAGCAGATTGAGCCTCAGCTTCTATTTTATATTAATACATAAAGTCATAAGTATCAACAGAAACATAAAAGTTAGGAGTTAGTTCTCTCTAATCTCAGCAACCAAAAAATGTGTTTGAAAAAAGGGCTTTGAGATCACTTGAATTAATGGTTACATAGTTGTTTTACTCCCTGTGAGTGAGGGTTAGCTCAATTGGTTAGAATTTCTCTACTAGTCACAAAAAATCGTGGGATCAGTTCTCATTCCGCCCTTGTGTCTCATTCGCAAAAAAAAAAAAAAAAAAAAAAAAAAAAAAAATTGTTTTACTCCCTTGGATTCTATAGTATCATTCTCTAATTGCAATTTATGGTCCGAAAAGCTCATATTGGAACAAAATTGTAAAATAAGACTCTCGATTGGTTGGTATCTTTAAGACTTTAACCTATAAGAATTATATGATATCATGTCATCATATGTGGTAGTTAAGGAAACAGACAATGTGAAAAATAAGATCATGAAAATCTAGAAGTAGATTCACAATGGGGGACCTTGACAGATAAAAGTTGACATAGGCCCAACAACTTTGTTGTTGGTGAAGGAAAAAGGAGAGAGAAAGAGAAAGAGAAAGAGAAAGTGAAACAGAGAGAGGGAGAATGAGATATATTTGTGCTCATCTGCAAACATATAGACATTCATTATTGACTTACAGTACTATGAACTTCGGAAAAAGGTCGTGGTACATCTAAAGAATGCACTTAAGGATCTTATCTTATCTCAAACTT
>NC_079204.1:46536784-46576784 GCF_026745355.1 Beta vulgaris subsp. vulgaris | reverse complement strand
CAGGTCGATCCCTTTACTTAAACATGTCAAAACTCTCAACCCAAACCCGCTTATTTTAGGTTGGGTTTGGGTCGGGTTATCAGGTTGGTTTAGTTTTTGCCAGTCCTAGTATGCCTCTAGAAGAAATCATATTTGCTCTTCATACTAGAGAAGAATGTCATAAGGCATCTGCTTTTGGTACAGAAGATTTGGCATTAGGATTACTTAGTTGTTATTAGGGTAAGGGGCATGGAAAATCTACTAAAAAGAAATTGAACCATTATAATTCGAATTTTAAGGGTCCTAAAACTAATGATGTTTATAATTACTATAAGGAGAAAGAGCATTGGAAAAATGAATGTCCTAAGAAAAAGAATGAAGTTTCTGCTATGTTGGCAGACACTAATGGTAACTCGGGAATAATTTTGGCCCTAGTTACTAATAATCAATCACATTATAGGGATATGTGGGTTCTTGACTCTAGGGAGTCGTATCATATTAGTCCATGTAGGGAGAGGTTTATTTTCTACTTATGAATAGATATGTGGGGGAAATGTTTCTACGATTTTTTCACATGATACCCCTGTGGAATTTCAAAATTCATGGGACACTCCTATAGTTTCAAAACTGCACCACTAGTACCCTTACTATTTAAATAAAATGCATGAAATGCTCTTAATGACTAACAACGTCAAGTTTAATAATCAAAATCGCTCTTGTAATTCTAAAAAAGAAAAAGAAATGTTGGCGCCTTTTCTCTCTCGTTTTCTCTCTCGTTTTTTCTAAAACGCGACGCCATGGCAAAGAAACCTGGAGGTGGTAAGGCTGTAGTTAAGAAGAATAAGGGTCCGAATGTTGAATCGCAAGCTAGGAAGACGAAATCGGTGGATGAAATTATGGGAGTAGGTGATTTGACGATTGGTAATGTTAGAAATCGTATTGACGATGTTGAAGAAACTAAAACCCCTGATGAATCTCTGAAGGAATTCATTATGGATTCTGCGATTAGAAGAACATTTAGTGATTGGCTTACTGTAATATCCAAGAAGAAAGATGATCGGGCTGAATGGGATGGGAAAGCGGCACAAAGCTCACGAGGTAACACCCATTCTCTAATCCCTATTTTACAATGGAATGATGAACTGAATGATAATCTGGATAATGTTGTGAATCCTGATGTGGTGGAGGTGAATCTTGGAAATGTTGGAAGTGTAGTAAATCAATTGAAAGTAGATAATCCGATCAAAATTGATTTGGAGGATATTCAATATGAGATTGATTATTGGAACTCAGCTGTAGTGGGGTATGTAGCAGGGGCAAATCCACCTATCAATGTGATGGATGGTTTTTGCCGAAGAATTTGGAGGAATGAAGGGGTAGACAAAGTTGCTATGGTCAAATTTGGTGTTTATTTGATAAGATTCAAGTCAATGGAGAAGCGTGATTTGATCCTAAACAGTGATATGCCATTTTTTGACAAAAAGCCAATGTTCCTCAAACCATGGTCACCTAATCTGGAGATACATAAGGATGACTTCAAGACTGTCCCTACTTGGGTGAGGGTTCATTTGGAGTTTAAGTATTTGGGTGAACGAAGTCTATTCAAGATTGTGGGAGGTTTAGAGAAGCCTATAAAAGTGGATATGGCTACTAAGAATAGAAATAGATTGTCCTTTGCTAGGGTGCTGATTGAAATGAGTATTGACCATGAGTTCCCTGATCAGCTGATTTTTATAAATAAGAATGGCATTGAGGTGTGTGTGGAGGTTGAATATGAATGGAAGGCCATTAAATGTACTAACTGTCAATTGATGGGACATCATGAGAAGGAATGTAGGAAGAAAGTGGAGAAAGAAAAGGTCCAGAAAAAAGTTTGGGTACCTAAGCAAACTAACAGAGAGCCTGCAGAAGGAAGAAAGGAGATGGAAAATGCAGAATATCAGAGTCCTGGTAAGGCTGTGAAACCTACTACACCTACTGTTGTTGAAGTAGAAGTGCATAATGCTTTTTCTATTCTAGAAGTTGATGAGAACTCAGATAGAATGGAGGTGATACACATGGAGGATGAAAAAGGAACAACAGGAACAGGTATTCAGAAGGAAACAGAAAGGAATGAGGGAGGTGGAAACTTCCCTATCCAAAATGGATAGTGTTGTAGTGTGGAATGTGAGAGGTGTCAACAGCCTACAGAAGCAACAAAGTGTTAGGAAATTTCTTAAAACTCAAGCTGTAGGTGTTGTATGCCTCTTGGAGACAAAGGTGAAACCTATTAACATGGGTTCACTTTACAAAAATGTGTTTCAGGGTTGGTGCTTTACTTCCAACTCAAGTTGTCATAAAGGAGGGAGAATAGTGGTTGCTTGGAACCCTATGTCTTTTTCAGTTAATTTTGGTCTTATGACAAGCCAAATAGTTCATTGTGTGATAACCTCTATTCAGAATAAAAACATCTATTTCAGATGCAGCTTTGTTTATGGACATAATGAGGCAGTAAAAAGGGGGGATCTCTGGAAGGATTTGAGAAAGATAGCAAGTATGAATAATAATCCCTGGATGGCAGTAGGGGATTTCAATTGTGTTTTGAATACAGATGAAAGAGTAGGCTCTGTGGTAACAAGTAGAGAAACTGCTGAATTCAGGAGCTGTGTGTTTGATTGTGAACTTAGTGATCTCAAAGGTGTGGGCCAGTTTTACACTTGGAGTAATAAGCAGCAAGGTGTTGTCAGAGTTTTCTGCAAGTTGGATAGAGCTCTCATTGGTGGGAGTTGGACTGAGAAATTACCTGAAGCAGAAGTGAGATATGTTCCTGAAGGAAATTTTGATCATACTCCACTGGTAATTAGATTGATTCAGGACAATCAAAAAATGAGAAAGCCTTTTAGGTACTTCAGAATATGGAGAGAATTGGATGGCTATGATCAGGCTATCAATGATATTTGGAGTGGTCAGGTGAGTGGGTCAAAAATGTATGCTGTGGTCACCAAGTTGAAAGCTACAAAGAAGGCAATAAAAGCTCTCAATAGAGATTCTATGAACATCCAAGTTCAAGATAATGAAGCTTTGAAGAATCTAATGGAGTGTCAACAACTATTGCACACTGATATCAATAACTCTGATCTGAGAATGCAAGAACAAAGAGCCTCTGATAAATACAAGAGAATTCACACGCAGTATGTTGATTACCTGAGATAAAAGGCCAGGGCAGCTTGGATAAAGGATGGGGATGACAACACAAGGTTATTCCATCAAGCAATTAAGCAAAGGAGGATGCAAAATAATATATACAGCATCTGTGATAAGGAGGGCAACTGGGCAGATAAGCCTGATATGATTCAGAAAGCATTCCTGGAGTACTACTTGCAGCTATTGGGTACAACTATGGAAAACAGGAAGTTAGTTGTGCAGGAGATAATTGACCTTGGGAACTGTGTTGAGAATGAAGATCATGAAGGACTTATAACTCCTATTCTGCCTGAAGAAGTAAAACAAGCCATGTTTTCTATTCCAGGGGACAAGTCACCTGGTAGTGATGGATTTGGGTCCCATTTTTTCAGAGATAATTGGGAGCTGACTGGAGACCAGGTAACTCAAGCTGTCACTTCTTTTTTCCATAGTGGTACAATTTTGAAAGAAATTAATGCCACAGTTTTAGCCCTTATTCCCAAATGTAAGGTGCCAAATTCTGTTGTTGATTTTCGTCCCATTGCTTGTTGCAATGTGATATACAAGGTTATTTCAAAAGTCCTCTGTATGAGTTTGAGCCCTATCCTTCCTAAGATTGTTGCTGACAATCAAGGAGCCTTCATTCAAGGAAGGAACATAGTGAATAACATAATGATATGCCAGTATCTCTTGAAAGGGTATGGTAGAAAAGGTTGCAGACCTAACTGTTTGATAAAAATGGATATGAGGAAGGCCTATGATACTATTGAATGGAATTTTGTGAGAGAAATGATGACTAGTTTAAAATTTCCTCAGAAGTTCATTGATTGGGTGATGACATGTGTTACTAGTACTAGTTGTTCTCTGATGATAAATGAAAATCTCTTTGGTTTTTTTCACCCTAAGGGAGGGCTCAGATAAGGTGATCCTATCTCACCTCTGTTATTTGTCATTTGTATGGAGTATATGAGTAGGATAATGAAGTTTGTAGGGATGAAAAATGGCTTCAGGTTTCATCACAGGTGTAACTCTCTACAACTAAATCATCTAGTATTTGCTGATGTGCTATTATTTTGCAAGGGAGAATTTGTTTCTACCTATATGCTTATGCAATGGTTCAAGCTATTCTCAGACGCATCTGGACTTTGTGTAAATAAGAACAAAACTGCAGTGTACACAGCAGGTATGGAGGAGGAGGAGGTTAAAAGAATTCTTGATGTTTCTGGGTTTGTTCAGGGTCAGCTTCCTTTCACTTATCTAGGCATGCATATTTGTTCATCAAGAATTAGTAATGCAGCTTGCAATGCTCTCTGTGATAAAATGATAAGCAGAATTAAAATATGGAGCTCTAGGCATCTCTCCTATGCTGCTAGAGTCCAATTAGTAAATTCTGTTTTGATGAGTCTTCATACCTACTGGGGGTAGATCATTGTTATTCCCAAGGGTGTGATCAAGAAGATAATGGAGGTTTGTAGGGCTTTTTTATAGAGTGGAGAATATTATAGTACTAAGCCTGGAAATGTGGACTGGAACACTACTTGCTTACCTAAAAGAGCTGGAGGCCTGGATTTTCGAAGAATAGAGAAATGGAACCAAGCTGCTCTTGGAAAATTGATATGGGCTATTGCAAAGAAAGAAGATACTCTTTGGATTAGGTGGGTCAATGGTGTGTATGTGCAGAATGCAGATTGGTGGACCTACAAGGCCCCAAGTAACGCCAGTTGGTACTGGAAATGCATATGTGATGTCAAAGATAAAATCAAGGCTAGTATAGACATTCCAGTATTCATGCAAATTCAAAGATATCAGATCAGCAAGATATATAAGCTTCTGGTGGGTGAACATCCTAGATGTTTCTGGGATAAGCTAGTGTGGTGTAGATTAGCAATCCCTAAGCATAACTTGATCTGTTGGCTTGCTGTTAGGATGAGAATTTATACTAAAGATAGATTGAAACAGTGGAGGATTATTGATGATGATGAGTGTTCAATCTGTCAGACACAGGTTGAAACTCATAACCACTTACTATTTCAGTGTGAATTCAGTACCAGACTGATGCAGCTAGTTCTGAGTTGGCTTAAACTCAAATGGGTGGACAGAACTCGGATTATATGGTACAAGATGATAGGAAGAAGGAAATGCTCTGGTTTTCAGAGGAAAGTCTACACTGCTACTCTTAATGCTACTGTGTACGCAATCTGGCATACTCGAAATGATGCTGTTTGGAATGCTAAAGTTAACAATCCAAGGCATGTGTATGACAAAATCAGAAGAGATGTAATCTGTAGAATTAAAGCTTATAGTTTTACTAAGATAAATAGTAAAGATAGTGTGTGGTGGGAAAGTTTATGTAGTAGTGTGTAATGGATGTAATTAGCTGTTTCTTGCCTCCTTGTGAAGAAGAGTCCAACCTAGTTGGTTTGTTCTGAGCTTGGAGGTTGTAGGGTGTTTTTGCATTGTTGAGCTTATATATATCTCTTCTTACTGGTTCAAAAAAAAACAACGTCAAGTTTCCGTTATTCATAAAAGCCAAATCAACCTAATTATTCTAATTAACTAAATTAATATCAATTAAAACATAAATAATCCTAATCAACTATACTGAAGAAAAAAAAAAACCCCCCCCCCCCCCCCGATAAGTGTGTTTTTCACGCACTTTATGGACTCCTTTTGCTTTCATCATGTTTTGTCATATTCTTTATATAGGTGGAACTACCTTAGATGGCTATGATTATAGAGTTGGCAAAGAAAGCAATAAAAATATAGTACATGTTGAGAAATGGTGCATTTGCATCATGCCCCATGTCCGCTCGCATAAAGGAGCACACTGCACAATAGAATCTTGTTCAGAGAATTTCAAATGGACATAACTTTTGAACGACAAATCGGATTATAGTAATTCTAGTTGAAGATGAAAGCTTGTTTTGATATCTTTCCAACAACTAGTCATAATCTTGATTTGGATCTAAAACAAAAGAGTTATGCTCGTTTTTAGTTGAACATTCTGAGTAGAGCATAACAGTTGGTGCGCCCACACCAGCTAATGATGTGCACGCGCACCACTTATTAAGGTACGCTCGCACCTCTCGACAGATTTATGCATTCCTTGATCAGTATGTTTAGTGCGTCCACACGTGATGTGGGGGTGCGCGCACACATGTTCCGTCAAAATTGTGAGGCCTCGTGCCTAATTAAAACAGCAAAGATGATTATTTTTTGATTTAGGCTTTATTCTAAAGACGATAGAGTTATTCTATGGTTGATATTAGATACAAAAATACATTCGTTTGTCTTAAACTTTGGATTGATAGATTGAAATTTGTTGATTTCTCCATATTGAAGGTATCTCTTATCAATTAAATTGCAAAGTTTCAGTTTTTTATTCTTCCTTTTCATTAATATTCTTTTGTTCTTTCATATTATTAGATCTCTTATATTATAATATCATAATTGCTTATTGTTATTAGTTTAATCATTCCTTTATCATGTTTAGCCCTAAATTAGTTATAAATTTCATGTTTTTATGCTTAGAATCCATGATTAGTGAGTAATCTCCTATCTAGGGTTAGGGTAAAGTATGGATTAGGATTTACATATATTGTTGAGGTGATTGTGATGATCTAAATACAATTATGCATTGATCTTGGTGTTTTAAAGCCTTAGGATAGATATTGATCACATTTATACTTTGGTATTTGGGTTTCAAATGTTCTTAATCGAATTTTGAACTCTTTTATCATCCCCATGAATCAACTTAATTTCTAGGCTAAGATATTTGGTATAAATTAAGGGGATCCTTTATTAGGGCTTTTCCGAATTCATTGAATCTCTTGATCAATTAACTAAAGACCATTCGAGAGAGGATTTAGTGATTAAGCGATATTCATTAGTACCATTCGAGACAAAACTCGAGTATTTTAGAGGAAAACTAAATCTTGCATAATCGTGGCCTATGAATCACAATTGCATAAATGATCGTTGTTCCGCTTTTATCCATACAAGTAACCTCAACTCTAGTGTCTTCCATATTGATATTTTCATGTCGTTATTATTTGCTCATTCTTTGATAGTAGTTAGTTATTAGTTGTTACCAAATCATTTAAAACCCCCAAAAATCCATCAAAGGTAATTTACGGTTAATAGGCTTAGATTAATCCCATTTTTCCTATGGATCATGATAAGTACATTTTGAACGCACTTTATGGACTCCTTTTAGCTCATTTAGATCCTCTTTCTCCCCTTTCTTCTCTCTTTCTTCTCCATTTCGCCTTCTATTTCATTCACTTGATCATTCTTGAAAGCAACATTAGTTTTGTCAAAGATTTGAGATTCTTGATCGTAGTTTGTGATTTCTACACGTTAAAGGTACTTTTTAATTCACTTAGTTTTAAAGTTTTCAGTTTTTATTCTCTCTCTTGATTGTTATTCTTTATTCTTCCATATTATTAGATCTCATTTATAGTAATTTCTTAATTGATTATCTTTATTATTAGAATTATTATTCTTTAATCATGTTTAGCCCTAAATTAGTTAGAGAATTGATGTTTTTATGCTTAGAACCCATGATTAGTTAGTAGTCTACTATCTAGGATTAGGGTGAAAGTATGGATTAGGGTTTAAATGTATTGTTAATGTGATTGTGATGATCTAAAGATGACTATTTATTGATCTTGGTGTTGTGCCTTAGGATAGATATTGATCACATTTATGCTTTGGTATTTTGATTTCAAATGTTCTGAATCGATTTTTGAAATTTTTATCATCCCCATGAATCAACTTAATTTTAAAGCCAAGATATTGTGTAGAAATTAAGGGGATCCTTTATTAGGGATTTTCCGTTCTCATTGAATTTCTTAATCGATTAACTAAAGACCATACGAGAGAGGACTTAATTAATTAATTGAGTGATTATTCTTGAGGACCATTAGAGAGAGGACTCAAGTATTTTAGAGGAAAACTAAACCTTGCATAATTGTCACCTTTGAATCACAATTGCATTAATAATTGGTGTCCACTTTGATCCATACTAGTAACCTTAACTCTAGTGTTTTCCTATTTGATATTTCATCTCGTATTATTTGCTAGTTTTTTGTTAATAGTTAGTTTAGTTGTTACCAAATCATTTTTAAACTCCCAAAAAAATCCCCAAATTAGGTAATCTAGACTTGAGTGATTTTGATCAATCCCATTTTCTGTGTGGATCGGCCCTTGACTTTCCTTTGCTACGCTCTTAGTAATTGCTTGTTAGGTTTTATAAATTTTGTTTGAAAAGCGATTTTTGGTGCCTTAACAACACACTAAAAACCTCTTATCAGATCAACCCTTGATTGGCCTCTACTACGTTCTTAGTAATTGCTTGTTAGATTTTACAAATATTATTTGAAAATCGATTTTTGGTGCCTTAACGACACACAAAGAACCTCTTATGAAAATGGCGTCGTTGCCTGATAAATTGTGCTATTGATTGAATTTTTTTTAGCTTGAAGTTGCTTATTTGATTTTTTTTACTTTTTTTAGTAGTTTATTTTTTTTATCTTAATTTATTTTATGTAGTAAGTGTTGTTTATATGAGTCTAGGAATTTGTATATAGTTTCTTTTTCTTTCTTCTTTTAAGAGAATTTCATTAAAACGACAAACTTCTTTTTTCCTCAATATGAGGATGAACCATTTTGGAATTATTATCAGAGATTTGATAACACTCTGCTAACATTGTTTGGACTTGAGATTTGGGAGATGTATGATGTGATGGTATGAGGGTTTGAATATGCATACAAGAGAAACGGTGGAGTCCGTGTTTATTGGTTAATTTCGATCCCAACACTTTGATGAAACATGGAGTTTCTTTGGGTTCCTATTTAGAGATACTTATGAATGGGACCATGAAAATACTACTTTATCAAATTTAGAAGATGTCTCTAGCTGTGAGCTACATATTTATTATGAAATTCTTAATTCACTCAAAAAAAATATGGCATTGTTAAAGAGATGTGATTCTGATGGACCACATTGTCGAATTTAGCAAAAGATCGATCAAAACATTGGGTTGAATTATCAATAATCAAAATCACTCTTGCATAACTATAATCGATGAATATGATGATTGGGATATGAATGAGAACTCCATAGTAAAGGAATTATTTGTTGAGAAAGCTTACACTATAGAGTCTAATAATGTTGAAGATGTAGTTGATGAGACTTTTGAATCTACTCGTCCTCTTCATATTCCCTTTTTAAGGAAACTCGACTTAGTTCATTTCTTCCCCATCTTATTCCCTCTCCTCAAAGTTTCACCATTGGAAGAGCCTTTTGCCTCTATAAACCTTCACAAGACTCAAATGAAAGTCATCGAGGACATGATCGAGCTTAAATTTTGCAAGGACCATCAAAAGGAGAACTCATAGTTTTATTCCTTTTATTTGAATTTTGATGTTTTTTCTTCATACATTCCATGATTCTCTCGAAAATTTCATTATTTTCGGCACTCATCTCTTCGTAAACATATAGACGCATTGAAATTTGTGCATGCACTTTGTTTTTTCTTACCTATTTGATCCATTGTGAAATGTGTGCTAATGCTTATGACAAACTATTGAGATCTTTGTCAAATTATGTAGTGGTAAAGTTTAACTAATAATCCTAAAAGAGCACTTTTCAGGAGGTATCAAAAGATATTTCTCCTTTACTTATTTGGTTTGGGTTTTTGCCATATTTTGTGCCTTTACTTCCTCCTTAAACTTTCTCTTCGCTTGTCAACCCCGAGGACGGAGTATAATGAGATTTTCTCACCAGTGGTCACACACTTTCATCTAGGTGTTACTAGCGATAGTTGCACTTCAGAATCTTAAACTTGAGCAACTAGATGTGAAAACAACTTTCCTGCATGGGGAATTAGAAGAGGATATTTATATGACTCAACTAGATGGGTTCCAAGTTCCTAGAAAAGAAGATTATGTTTGAGAGGCCACACCATCTACCCATTTTTGAATCTATGCGCAAATTACATCCTACACCGAGATGTAGGATGAGCATCCTACACTTTGGCCAA
Source organism: Beta vulgaris subsp. vulgaris (assembly GCF_026745355.1). Lineage (NCBI taxonomy): Eukaryota > Viridiplantae > Streptophyta > Magnoliopsida > Caryophyllales > Amaranthaceae > Beta > Beta vulgaris. The sequence goes on along the minus strand of NC_079204.1, from coordinate 46,566,597 downwards.
AACTATGTCGTTTTGATGGTTTTAGGGGAGCCAAAATTTGGCAGGCTTTTGGCAGTATTTATGAAAGTGGGCCAGCTCTTTCTCTCTCATCACTCACTCATTCCCTCCCTTCTCTCTCATTTATTTTTCAAGAACCATTTCAGTTCTCTCTCTCATTTATTTTGTTCTTCATTTATTTCTCCCTTATTTTCATTCATTTCTATTATAAATTTCCAAATGTTGATATATTTGATTTTATTTCTGTTTTGCATTTTTAAACTTTTTTTAATGTACAAATGCATATGGTTTGATGTACAATAATATACGAGTGTACATTTGGGGATTTTCAGTGATCAAAGTAATGACCATCAGTGTACATTGTGATTTATCCTTATTTAAGTTGGTTGCGGTACCTTTTTTATTATTATTAGCTCCACCTACAGTTGCATGTACATGCACGTACCTGCATGGACACTTTGTTGACATTCATGTACATTAACTGGGTTACAATCGTGTTGTTATGTGTTGACCTTTTGTTTTAGTACCCATATTGAGTTTTTTTTTTGTTTTGTTTGTGTCTATTGAATATGTTATGAATGCATGTTAGTGAAGCTAATGTATATTTAGTCATACACAGTGAACATTAACGCAACTTTAATGTACACAGAACAAAGTCAGCTCTATCAATTAACTTGAACATCCAGTCATAACAACATTGTACATTCAGGCTTAGTAATTGAACAATCTTGCCAGAACATGTACATTGAGTCATATCCAGTGAACATTCAATCAAACAATAATGTATCCTTATTTCAGTGATCAAAGTAATGACCATCAGTGTACATTGTGATTTATCCTTATTTACGTTGGTTGCGGTACCTTTTTTTATTATTAGCTCCACATACAGTTGCATGTACATGCACGTACCTTGCATGTACACTTTGTTGACATTTATGTACATTAACTGGGTTACAATCATGTTGTTATGTGTTGACCTTTTGTTTTAATACCCATATTGAGTTTTTTTTTGTGGCACCTGGAGCACTATGAGGTATAGGACTGTAATTGTACATATTGAATTTCATTAGTGAATAAACATCAACACACCAGTGTACAAAGATTGCAAATTACTCATGACATCAGCTTTAGGAATTCGGTTACTTTTATTCTATTATGTTTCTTTGTACATTCTTGGCTTCGTGGTTGTTCATTAACAAAATCAAAATGTACAATGACAGCCCCCATAAAATCATCAATAACACACAATGAACAATAATAGACATTCAAAGTACAATCCTTGTGATATAGTGAATACTGTGATAACACACAATGAACAATAACAGACATTCAAATTAAAGGTTCAGATATTCCTTCATATTTTTTCCCTTTTTCTCAAAAGGGTGGCCAATGGTATTTCTTCACTTTGTGTTCTTGCAACCTCAAAAAAATTTAGTAACTAGAGGTTGAAATTTAAAAAACGAAATCATTAAACATGGAAGGAGGTTGAGTGGGAAAGAGAGAAGTGGTGAACAATATATGTGGGGAAATGATGGCAGTTGACATCAAATCAGTTATTAAATGGTGAACAGTAACTGTCCAATCATTTACTTTTTGAATTTTCGATATGTACATTGGATGTAAGGGGAATGTACATGTAATAGCCCTGTTTTTAAGAACCTTTATTTAAAAGCTAAAAGCGGATAAGACCATCATTCTTAATGGTTAAGAAAGCTTGTGGATAAGCATCATCAATCTTAAGGGTTAAGAAAGCTTGTGGATAAGTACTATCATTCTTAGTGGTTAAGAAAGGTCAAAGAGGATAAGAACCATCATTCTTATTAGCTAAGAAGGCTTTGGAAACCAATAGATAAGTTAGAAAGTCCTTGAGAGCCTTAAACATTAAGATTATGAAAATCGTTTGGAGATTGTTTTATCGGGTAATGATGACCTTCCAGTGAAAGAGCCTTTCGGGGTTGAATCCGAGCTCAGAACCTAACCAAACTTGATATATGACATGCTTGGGATGTCTTAAGGTTAAAATGATCACTTATCCCCAATAATTATGTGGCTCAATAGGGTAAATTGCTTACATAGTAAAACCTGGCCAGCTGAAATTACAGCTCAGACCTATCCTCAAAGAAAGCTGCTTAGCAGCTATTCAAGTGTCGATCTCTCAAAGCCCTTTGTATGCATGAAAGCCAACACCTAAGGCTAACACCTCAAGCAAGAATCACCCAAATAGAACTCTTCTATTATTTCTTGAGTACCGCCAGAACAGTTTATAAAAGGCTGTTCTGGATTTTCGTCTTTTTTCTATTATTTCTTCCTCTTGGACACCCACTTTTCTCTACATAGAACTCTTCTAAACATCCATACAAAGTAGTACAAGCTTTGGTTCCAACCTTTAGACCATAAAATCATATAGAAAACCTTGCTGAAAGATCACATAAGTTGTTGTAAGTTCAACAGTTTACACCTCTTGTATTTAAGCTTAGTTTTTCATATCTATAAGCTTGTTGAAACTAATCTTTAGCATTTTATACATTCAGGGGAAGATGTAGGAGTATTTAACCAAGTGGATTAAGGAATTTCGTGGCTTTAAGCATCCTTAGTTAAGGTACACACTTAGTTTGGTTTTAACCTAGAGATTTCCATACCTATAGTTAGGTGATTGTTTCTTTCTGGTGTAAAGCATGTTTATGAAATGAATTTACTTATGATGTGTATTTTATTATGTGTATATTGAGTTTGTAACATGGATATAACATGCTAAGGTTCATTAGAGATGTTTCATTTGACCTAAACAACACTTATACACTAAGTAATACGATTATGCTTCTTAATGGAATATGTTTAGTACATGAACTTGTGGAGTGATTGTGATGATTGAGGTGGAGTTGTTATGTTATTGTTGTTGGGAGTTGTTGTGGTGGTTGTGGTGAAGTTGTTGTGGAGTTGCTATTGTTGTTGTTGCTCTGTTGTAGTAGTGTTGTTGGGTTATTGTTGTTCTGTCATTGTGGTTGTGGTGGAGTTGCTGTAAAGTTGTTGCCTATTGTTGTTGTTCGCCGTTGTTATGGTTGTTGTTGTAGTTGTGGTGGCTATTGTGGAGTAGTTGTGATGGTTGTGGTGGATTTATTATGTTGTTGTTCTGTTGTTGTGGTGATGTTGTGGTGGGTTATAGTTAAAATAGTTTACTAGTTTAGAAGATGAATTAGTTTGGATATGATTAAAAAGGTTACGATGATGTGTCCAGAGCTAGTATCATGTGGTTTATAGTTTAAGTATATATATCCAAAGTATTCAGTAGACCAATATGGTTCATCTTGTTATTATGATTAAGAAGTTGGAGTGATAAATTTGGGAATATGATTTACTTAGGTTTGTTATGAACATAGTAGGTGGTGGTTTTTGTTGTTGGTTGTGATGTTATATTGTGGTTGTGTTGTTCTGTTATTGTGCTTACTGTTGTGTTATTGGTGTTGGAGTTATTGTTGGTGGTGGAGGTGGTATTATTGTTGTATGTGTTGTTGTTATTATGTTGTTGTTATATCGTTCTTATTGGATAGTCATTGTTGATGATGCGAGGGAAGTCATAATCTTAGAATTGGGAGACTGTTATAATTATTGTAGTTGGAGTTGATATGCATGAAGTCGAGTTATGAGTTATGGAATGACTTCGTTAATTTCTATTTACGCGGATTCAGTTTGATTAGCATAATGGTTGCGTTAGAAGAAGATAATTAGAATAGTTAAGTTTGGTATTGATTATGATGTTACTGTGAGGTGGTTGTTGGAGATGGCTATGTAGACGTATAGAATTGAAGATGATATGGGAAATCAAGTTATGATGATTAGAGGTTTCGTATAATTGTTATAGAGTTGAGGTAACCTTTAGGTTTTAGCAAAATATATTTAAATGCTCCCGTGGGCGTTATATTGAATTTTGGATATCATATATCATTTGTGGTAATGGCCATGATTATAGATACATCTCTATGAGTTAGTTGTGAATTGCTATTGGATTGTTATAAAGGTATCGTTTTGTTCAATTATCGAAATCGTTCGAAAATACTATATTTCTCAAAATATGATTTGGTATGATAATGAGGAAATTATTCAAATATGAGTTAAGACCAGATAAGGTCGAGTATGGTATTATGTTATGAGTATTGAGGATTCAAGTATGAATCATTAAATATCTTATTTTATAAATATGAAAGTGAGGCATGAATAGGCACCCCGAGTTAGGGCGGGTAGAGTCCCTAGCTGTTGCCTTCCAGGAAGGGCGAATTCCTGGCATTATAGGACATGTCCGGGTAAGTCTTGCAAGCATAACAATAAAAGGATGGGTGACGACCCTCAATAGTTTGGAGACAGCTGGTACTGCGTGGTACCCCTCTCCACTCGCTTTCATGCCAAATGATTTGATTTTGTGAAACTATATTAACTGAGTTGAGTGTGTTTATCTGTTATTATAACTATGTGTTAATTAGTTTTCAAAATACACCTAAACTTGTATTTTCTATTACACAGTGTGTACACAGCTTTGCTGATATTGTTGTCATTTCTGTGGCCTGTCACTTGGTTGGTGGCAGAGTCAAACATTGTTGCAGGTTTGGGGTTGTGAGCTCAGGATTTTGAAGTGAAGCAAGATAAAGATGTCATCGTAGCTTATGGATTGAGTTAGTATTTTAGATAGCCAATTATGGAATAGTTTCTAATATATTTCGTTGTATACAATATTTGGGAATATTAGTCGAGATACTGGTGTAATTGAAGTCTTATATAAAGGATTTTGTTTTGTGGGCCAATAACCCACAGGTTTCAGGATCGTTTTATAGGTTATGTTTTCGCTGCGAGTAAATACTCAACTCAAGGCTTATTAAGCATTAATTGTGATGAGTGAATCTTAAGAGTGTTTACCTAGCAGCTCGGGAGTCGGGCTGTTACAGTACATTGGCTGTCAAATCAATTACTTTTGGCATGTTGAATGGTGCGTTTTATTCTTCCTGCCTTGCGTTTTGGAGCTGCTGTAGGATGCTCATCCTACACCTCTGTCCACCATCTACTTATTGGAATCTTTGTGCTCTTTCATTCTGGCACAACTAGACTTAGTAAACAATTGACATCATCTGTGAACTCCCTCCGTTTAGCTTGACTCATTTCCTTTCTAAGGCTTAAAGTTCATAAACTTTGATTTTTTAATATAAGTAGTATATACTCCTTTTTTTTTGACATTTTGTTATTTAGGCATATTTTTTAAAATTGGGGTCATGTGACTTTTTCTTTTCCCGTTTATGAATATATGATAGAAATCTCCTACTTTTATTCTCGTTTTCTCTACCTTTTCCACCTTATCCTTACTTTAAGACTCTTCACTTTTTTTCAATATTTTTCCTTGCTCAAAAACATATGTCTTATTAAAAAAACAGAGGAAGTATATGAAAAAAATGATTTGATGTAGAATCTTTTTTTTAGAGGTATACAGAATCTTATTAGATTTATCGAAATTTGTACTCCTTTTATATTCTTTTGTTATTCCTACTTTAACTATGCGTATTTGTCAATATATTTCTTTTACCTTAATTATCTTTCATTATATATTAGTAAAAGTAATTAAAATGATTCAATATCAATAATGTAGTTATAGAGACGAATCAATACAGTACTTAAACAAGACCTCGCATGACTATACTTTTTCTTATATATCGAGAAAAATTAGAAGATTTTTCAAATGAAATTTTTTTCTATGGTACCATTGACGTTTGACATAATTCTTAAAATAACCTTATTTAATTTTGAAGTTTAATGTACTTGAATTTTCGTCTTTAATAAGGATATTATTACCAAAGTATCAAAACTTAAATGTATATGAGGGATTTTATAAATGAGAGCAGTACTTTAAAAATTATGCCAAATTTGAGGGATAACTTAAAATATTTCCTTCTCTAATTGTGAATAATATCAAAACTCTAAGTAGGAAAAACATAAATATTCAAAAAGAGTATTGTTATAATATTAATTTTTTAATAATATGTAGATAACTATATGAATTATTATATTTAACATTTAGAGACCTTGGAAAAATAAACCATAGTGAGTAAAAAGCTAAACATATGAGTACAAACGATTATACATAGATACGATATAAATTAATATAAAAGAGTAGATGATCAACTGGCATTAACTCCCTCCGTTTCATTTTAATCTACACACTTACACTTTTCACGCATGCCAATGTAAAACTTTGAAGACATGTATCTTTAGTTTTGTATTTGTAAAAATTATAAAAAGTACATATTAATAAAATACTACCTCCGTTCTCTTTTAGTTGCAACGTTTGACAAATTGCACTATTCAGGTTCTCTTATTTGACCACATTTATTGATTTATATGTTAAACAAAATACAGTCATGTGGGGTCTTGTTTGATTCGTTTCGATGTAAGCTTTCATAATATCAAATTTTTATAATTTTTACTTACATACAATTAGAGATAAAATGATTAGAAATTGTACATTGGCAAGCGTGAAAGTCAAAAACGTTGCAACTAAATAAAAACAGAGGTAGTACATACTAAGACGAATCTAACAAGATCTCACATGACTATGTTTTTATTCACGTATAAATCACAAACGAGAGTCAAAGTGTAATTTGTGAATAGTGTAAAATGTCAAAGTGTGTAGATTAATATGAAACGGAGGAGGTATATGGTCATTATTTCTAACCTTTGCACGAAAGCCATGCTTATTTAACTTAATTTAATGTTTTAAATTGATCAGATTTGAACAAAATTTATTTTAAGTTTTTTATTTGATCTTACTACTACTGCTACTACTACTGTACTACTGCTTCTCTTAGTGTTGCCGCTACTACAACTGTTGTTGCTGTTGCTGCTACCGCTACTACTATTGTTGCTAAACCTACTACCGTTATCATTGTTGATGCTGCTACTACAACTGTTGTTGCTATTGATGCTACCGCTAATACTAGTGTTGCCGCTGTTACTACTGCTGCTACTGCTACTACTATTACTATTGCTGCTGCTGCTGCTGCTACTGCTACCGCTACCGCTACCGCTACTACTACTCCTACTCCTACTCCTACTCCTACTACTGCTACTGCTACTCCTCCCACTACTACTACTGCTATTGTTACTATGAGTGCTCTTACTGCTACAACTACTGCTACTGCTACTGCTACTACTCCTACTACTGCTACTCCTCCTACTACTCCTACTTATACTACTACTACTCCTACTCCTACTCCTACTACTACTCCTACTACTGCTACTCCTCCCACTACTACTACTGCTACTGCAACTGTGAGTGCTCTTACTGCTACAACTACTGCTACTGCTATTACTCCTACTACTACTACTCCTCCTACTAATCCTACTTCTACTACTACTACCCCTCCTGCTACACTCCTACTACTACTCCTACTCCTACTACTACTACTACTACTGCTACTGCTACTGCTACTGCTACTGCTACTGCTACTGCTACTGCTACTGCTACTGCTACTGCTACTGCTACTGCTACTGCTACTGCTACTGCTGCTGCTGCTGCTGCTGCTGCTACTACTACTGCTGCTGCTACTACTACTACTACTGCTGCTGCTACTACTGCTACTGCTGCTACTACTCCTACTGCTGCTACTGCTGCTGCTACTGCTACTGCTACTACTACTCCTACTGCTACTACTACTACTACTGCTCCTGCTACTACTACTACTGCTCCTACTGCTCCTGCTACTACTACTACTGCTCCTACTGCTCCTGCTACTACTACTACTGCTCCTACTACTCCTACTGCTCCTACTGCTCCTACTACTACTACTACTACTACTACTACTACTACTACTACTACTACTACTACTACTACTACTACTACTACTTTCCCACGCAAAACATATTCGTTGCTTTCATAAATTCCATAAACAAGTGTTATGATAACAATTAACAAAGTAAAGCTTCAAAGGTGGTCCTTGTGTACCTTAACTTGGTGTCTAGGAATCAAATCTTACTTAGTAAATTTTACCACCTCTCCAGCAACCTCTTAGGACCTTAGGCAAAACATTCATCACCTTAAAGTTAGTAATTAACCCAAAGAAATCAAGTTTCAAACTAATATACCTCATGCATGGTGAAATTCAGCCACAACTCACCTTCCTTGGTTTTCCTTAGGGTTACAGGAATGATACTTCAAAACTAACGTCTGCCCAGTACGTAGGACACCTTGATGAACCTAGGGAAGTGTTTTCATTCAAGTTTCAGTGCTAGGAGCCAAAGAAATCAAGCTGACAATGAAGCTGCTTCAACTCGCCAAAAATGGCGTGAATGAGAGAGAGAATTGTGTTGCATTTGTTATGTTTGCTTGTGGAGTGTTTCTGATGAAAATGAATGAGGGTCTTGGTATCCTATTTATGGAGTATGGGTAAGGATAGGATCAAAATTTCCAGTTTAGTATTGGGGTTAAAATCGTCATTCTCTTGCCTATGAACACACTAGAATTTTCCAAGCTTTTAATTTAGTTTCTTTCCTCCATCACTTCTTAATCCTTAATTGCTCTTAAATAATTTCCTCCAAAGCATATTATATACCTTAACAGAAGTATCTCGACTTAATCAATCCTTAATCTTACTTCCCCGATCATCAAAACGATATTAATGACTATTGCTACCAATTTCCTAATTCTGAAACGATACTTAACTTTTCAAACATAGTGCATAAATTACTCCATTATCACATAGCTCATGTTATTTAGTACAGAAAAGGCAATTTGCGTCGGATGTGAGGCGCCTATTTGCGTCGGACTATGGTGCGACGCCAAAGCCCTCGACGCAAATGACCTCGAACTGATCCGCGTCGTACTTGGAAACGACGCAAATTAGTTAGCTATTTGCGTCGCACGTTGTATACGGTGCGACGCAGATGGCTACACAGTGCCCAGCAGAAATTCTCAAATGCCCAGCAGTCGCCAGTCAGTAATTGTGCCCAGCAGTAATTTGCGTCGCATGAGGCAATAGGTGCGACGCAAATTACTGATTTTGCATTTTTTTCCAGCTTTTTTTTTTCTCTCAAACTCACATATTGTATATTTTCATTCACCATTCTGGTAAATCAAGACAAGATTCCAAAACAAATAATATTACCACAATATAACTTAAAATCACAATATTTTTGCATTGATATGTAAATATTATATACAAACAAATCTTTGCATTAATATGTAAATATTAGATACAAATAAATGTAAAAAAATATATATAATATATACAAAACAAATTACATTGTAAATATGTAAAAAAAAATGTAAAACTCAAACTGAATCTAATAAAGGAAGATGGTAATGGCGACGATTTTCGATGTGTTTGAGGGAGACAACTTCGAGAACAAATTCCGATCTGAAAATAAAACATAAAAAAGCCAAAAAAATAAACAAAAAAATTAGATACAAAAAATAAAAATAAAAACGAAATTATTAAAATTTTATTTTTCATCTGCATGAACTAATTTTTTATTTTTCAGATCTGAAAATAAAAAACGAATTTTCAGATCTGAAAACTAAAGTAAAAAATCAAATATTGGCGTTTGAATCATACCTGGGATGTGAAGATTGTACTTTGATTTGTTCGTTCGCGTTGAACCATACCTGGGAAACAAATCTGATTCGTTCGTTCGTTCGCAAAGGGGGAATTCGTTCGCAAAGGGGGAATTCGTTCGCAAAGTTGAGAGTTGTGAAGCGTTCGTTGGAATTCGTTCGTTCGTTTGAGAGTTGTGAACGCGTCGTTGGAATTCGCTGAATTCGAAAGATTGTACTCAAATACGATGAATTCGTTCGCAAATTTGAGAGTTGTGAAGCGTTCGTCGTTGGAATTCGCTGAAAGCAGGGAGGGTTGAGGGAGGGAGGGTTGAGGGAGGGAGAATTTGAGAGGAGTGAAGCGCATAGAGTGAGAGAGAGTGAGAATTTGAGAGGAGTACTGAAGCGGCGCATAGAGGAGTGAGAAATTGAGAGAGATGAGTTAGGTTAACTGGTTAAGGGATATGTTAAGGGGCGCGCGGTGGGCTGAATTTGGTTGGGCCGCAAATGTGCGTCGGATGGGTAATGATGTCCGACGCAATTTGGTCTTTTGCAACGTACTCAAATACGATGCGACGCGGATAGGGACATTTATTTGCGTCGTATGGGCCACGTGGTCCGACGCACATTGAGCTTTTGCAACGCACTTTTGTTCGATGCGACGCAGATCACACATGATGTACGTCGCACTCTTCTTCATGTGCGATGCAAATAGGTTTTTTGCGTCACTTTCGTGTCTGTGCGACGCAAATCAGGGGACGCAAATCGTCGTTTTTCTACTAGTGAATTAGTTAGATAATAACACATAATATCCACGTTAGTAACATAGTTCACATAACAGCCATTTAAACTCTTAGATTTCAGAATGTAAGGGTCGCAACTCAATTTAATCATCATTAGCATAATTGATTGTGGATTATCAATTCTAATTTTAGCTTAATAAGTCAGGCTATTACACTCTACCACCCTTAAAGAATTTTCGTCCCGAAACGCACAACATACCTTGGAATAATTGGGGGTATCGTTCTTGCATATCTATTTCTTTTTCCCAAGTTGATTCTTCCGTCCCATGATTGGTCCACAGTACTTTAACTAAAGGTATTGTCTGGTTCCGCAACACTTTTTCCCGTTTATCCGGGATCCTTATAGGGGTCTCCTCATAACATAATGACTCATCTATCTGCAACAGTTCATAAGATAACACATGTGAAGGATCGTGTATATATTTTCGTAGTTGCGAGACGTGGAAGGCATTGTGAACCTTGGACAATTCTATTGGCAAGGCTAATTCATAGGCGACTTCACCAATTCTTTGCAAAACCTCAAATGGTCCTATAAATTTAGGATTCAATTTCCCTCATAGCCCAAATCTTTTCACTCCTTTAGTAGGTGAAACACGAAGAAATACCTTATTCCCTTCTTCGAATTCCAGCTTTGTTCTTCGTAAGTCAGCATATTTCTTTTGTCGATCTTGCGCGACTTTCATTTTTTCTCGAATTACCCAAACCTACTCCATTGTATCTTCAATTAACTCGAGTCCAACTGGTATACCTGGACTCACATCATCCCAACCAATAGGTGTTTGACATTTACGCCCATACAAAGCTTCATATGGAGCCATACCAATGCTAGATTGATAACTGTTATTAAAGGAAAATTCTATTAATGCAAATTTATCCTCCCAAGAGCCCTTAAATTCTAATATGCAGGCTCGTAACATGTCTTCTAATATCTGGATTATTTGCTCAGTTTGCCCATCTGTTGCTGGATGGAATGATGTGCTAAATTCCTGAGTTGATCCCAAAGCTTCTTGTAACTTCTCCCAGCAATGTGACAGAAATCAAGTATCTCGGCCAGAAATAATAGTGGTTCGAACGCCGTGCAATTGAACAATTTCCCTAATATATGCATCCGTTAGTTGTTTCTTGCTCCAACTTACTCCCATGGAAATAAATCGTGTTGTCTTTGTCAGTCTATCCACTACAACCCATATTGAGTCATTTCCCCTCCTTGATTTAGGTAATCCTGTCACAAAGTCCATGGAGATCGAATCCCATTTCCATTCTGGTACTGGCAATGGTTGTAGCAATCAAGACATCTTCTTCCACTCAAATTTTACCTTTTGATAAATCAAGCATCTTGCCATGAATTGCGAGATGTCTCGCTTCAACTCTTTCCACCAGAAATATTTCTTCACATCCTGAATTATCTTATCTCTACTTGCATGAACTGAATAAGCACTATGCGCTTTCTTCAAAATATTATTCCTCAATTCCTTGTCATTAGGGATGCACCATCTCCCATTTAAATGAACACTCCCATCAACATATTCTTGGAAGTCCACGGTTTCATTCTAGTCTATCTTTGACTTTAATTCCTTGATAAAGTCATCCTTTTGCTGCTTTTCCCGAATTTCATCAAAGAGAGACGGTTGCATCACAATTGCATTCAATTGTCTGTGTAATCGGCCCCTTGCAACCACTCGTAAATCCAATTGCACCAGTTCTTTATATAGCTCTTTTGGCACCGATATCAATGAATTTGTCTCCCGGCGAGGTCTTCTACTTAGAGCATCTGCTACTTTATTTGCATTTCCTGGATGAGATTGAATATCTATATCATAATCTTTAAGTAATTCCAACCATCTCCGTTGCCTCATGTTCATTTTTTTTTTGGGTGCAGATGTATTTTAAGCTCTTGTGATTAGTATAAACCTTGTAAGAGACTCCATATAAATAAGTCTCCACAATTTCAGTGCAAAGACGACTGCTGGCAACTCTAAATCATGTAGCGGGTAGTTTTTCTCATTAATCTTCAATTGCCTAGAGGCTTAAGTTATAACTCGCTGGTTCTGCATTAGTACACACCCAAATCCTTCCTGGGAGGCATCACTATAGACCTTGAACCCTTCTGTTCCTGAAGGTAGAGCAAAGATTAGAGCGCTAGTCAATCTTTTCTTTAATTCCTGAAAAGCCTTCTCGCATTTCTCTATCCACTGAAATCTTGTATTCTTCCTCATTAGATTCGTAATCGGCAGAGCTATTCGCGAGAAATTCTCCACGAACCTCCTATAGTATCCAGCAAGTCCAAGAAAGCTTCCAACTTCCCCAACATTGGTAGGTGCAGGCCATTCTTTTACCGCTTGTATCTTCTCATGATCCACTGTTATACCTTCCTTGGTGACAATATGCCCTAAGAACATTACTTGATCTAACCAGAACTCACACTTACTTAGCTTTGCATAGAGTTCTCTCTTCGTAATATTCCTAACACTTCTCTCAAAAGTTCTTCATGCTCTTTCCGATCTTTAGAGTATACCAATATATCGTTTATAAAGATTACCACAAATTGATCGAGCAAAGGATTAAAGTATCTCTGCATTAAATCCATAAATGCTGCTGGTGAATTGGTGAGCCCAAACAGCATCACCACAAACTCATAATGTCCATATCTAGTTCTAAACGCTGTTTTCGGAATGTCTTCCTCCACTATGCGCATCTGATGATACCCCAACCTTAAATCTATTTTTGAGAATATACGTGCTCCCTTTAACTGATCGAACAAATCATCTATTCGGGGTAATGAATATCTATTTCGGATTGTGATTTTATTAATTTCCCGATAATCTATACACAATCTCATTGTACCATCTTTTTTTCTTCACAAATAACGCTGGTGCACCCCATGGAGACACACTGGGTCGGATATAACCTTTTTGCGATAATTCTTCTAATTGCTTCTTCAATTCATCCATGTTTTCAGAACCATCCTATAAGGAGTTCTAGATATCGGTGTTGCCCCTGGCACCAGATCAATATGAAAATCAACTACCCGATGTGGTGGCAATCCCGGTAAGTCTTTTGGAAATACATCAAGAAATTCTCTCACCACCAAAATTTCTTCAATTTTACTTTATTCCTTTTTACCCCTTTCCATTTGATTCACATAACCGATACCCTCAGGCATTATCTTTGTATCATTCTCACTTATCACATTATCTTTTTCTGTCGGTCTCACCATTTCTTCCCTATATAAAATATTATCTCCACTTGGAGACCTCAATCGAACGGCTTTAGCATAACATTCTATCACCTTCCTATTCTTACTGATAAGTACATATTTTAACATCATTTAGTTGCATATTAGGTGCATTTTCATGTAGCATTAGAGCATCTACATTGCATTTATGCATATGTAGGTCCCTTTTTAATAAGCTACAGTGCTTTCACGAGTTGATTGGTATTTTGATGTAATTTCAGGTAGTTTTTACTCCTTTATAAGGACATGATGATTAAGGCACTTGTATTACCTTCAAAACGATATATCATATGCTCAAAACGGATTGGAATTGAAGAAGATACAAAGGACTTCATGTACTTGTGCGAAATATAACACCTCTGCACCATATCTCCCATATCTTTTGACACAAAAAACGATAATGAGAGGATTCCAATTGGGTTGGAAACTAGACTGGAAGATCTTTCCAACGATATATTACATACACCAAACGGAGCTCCATATCAAAAGTTATAGTTGTTCAAAGTTGAGTTGGGGAATCTGACGACTACAGGACAACATGTCCGTGTCACTTTTGACACGATCGTGTCACTCTGATTTCTTCATGGAAGTAGCTTATCTTCATATATTACATTTTATAGTTACAAGTCAACACATCTGTGTCATTATTGACACGTTCGTGTTGATCTACTCCATGATGCGTTTTGCGAAGTCGGTTTTATTATTTCAAGAAGTTATAAATACTCTTTTATTTGTTTAATGACGGGGGAGAGTCTACTGTAAACACTTTTTTTAGGGTTTTTATAGAGAAGTTAAAGAGAGAAACTTATAGATCTTCATTGTTCTCCAAAACTCTACCTTTCTTCCATTAATTCAAGTACTTCTTTTCTTCTTCTTTTCTCTTTGTTTTCTATTGTGAACTTTAACTATTGTTCTCTAGTTTGTTTGTTTATTTCAATATGTTTGAGTAGTTCCTTTTATCTATGGTTAAGTTGCACCCTAGTATGATTTAATTCATGATTGTTTCTTTAAATTCTCATATTAATTGTTAATTGTTATTGCTTAATTGATTGTGCATATTCCAATACTAGATTAGGGATAACTAGTATTGTTCTAATTGCATTGTCGTGATCACAACGGGAGTTGGGTTTTGACGGATTTGAGTATTTCAATTGAGGAACGTGAAGTTCTCCACGGGAGTAGGTAGAATGAATTGTTAGGAAGTTAAAGTGTCGCGTTTAATGTCTTTAATTTGCATGATCCCACAGGAGTAGGCTTAAATGCATATTAGAGAAGCCATAGATACTCGGGAAAGGTTTATGGTACTTTATAGGGTGGACTTTTCCTTGTGAACATTTAATTGATTAGTTTGGGGTAGGAATTATTTTGTATTACTTCGTGCTAGTGGGGATACTTAACTGTAGAGTCTTTTATTTATATATCAATTAGTATAGTTGATTCGACGATCATTGATATTAATCTCCTTTAGTCTTACCATTATTTAAGGGGTAATCATAGAACAACTTTCTCTCTGTGGGACTGACTCTAACTTACCCTACTACATAGTTAGGAGGATTAGTTAGGTTATTTGTTTTTGTTAGGTACGCGACACGCCTATCACTTACTCAATCAATTCATTCCCCAAATCACATCATAATAATCCAAATTAAAGGGTATTAGATCTACCTGCAATTCTGACCCTGTTATCCTAATTTCACAATTCTTAAATATCCATTTACAACAAGTCGACTCCCCATTAGGCATATAAATAGTCATATTTAAAGGTTGAACACAGGGTTTATATGGCAAGTGACCAACAAACATATTCAAAATAAATGAATGTGAAGCTCTAGAATCAAATAACACATTGGCCATCGAGTTACATACAAGAAACCTCCCTGAAATTACATTACCTGGTAACTCCTGCAGCTCCGGAATCCCCTTTGCCTCTTTCTTAATAGCGAATAACTTTCTTGGTGCTTTCCCTTGATTGACATGTTGAACCCCTTTTCCGGCCCTACCTTGGTTTGAGCTTCCTTCTCCAACGGTCAGCATAAACATATTCCCTGGTCTATTGTTTCCTCCTAGCCTTCCTGCTTCTTTCCATGAGGGACGCTCATTAATTCGATGTCTAACATTCTTGCACATAAAACACATCATTTACCCCAAGTAATTTATGCCACAATGATTCTTTTCCACAACGATTACACTTCCATTCTGTCTTTCCACCCTTACAACTCCCAGCTTGCCCTTTGAACTGAATTGGGGCTGACACCTCTATTTTTGCTTTCTTGAATCCCCCCTCTTTAAATTTATTTCCTCCATTTCTTTTCTTCCGAAATTCTTCATCCTTCATTTCGATTCGCTCTTGTTCTAGAGCGCGATCATATAGTTCTTCAAAAGTTGTATATGTCCCAATTCGCTTTTGGTACTTCAGATTCAGACCTTTAAAAAACCGCATCATTTTCACTCTTTCATTGCCTACAAAATCAGGCGCAAACCGGGACAGTTCCAGGAATTTTGTTGCATACTCCAATACGGACATTTTTGTTTGCTTGAAGAATAAGAATTTGTTCTCCTTCATCCTTCGCAATGCCGGAGGAAAGAACTTATCCTTCATTTTCTTAACAAACTCTGCCCAAGTAAATTCCGGTTGTTGGGCTACTCTTTTGGTGGTATTCCACCATATATCAGCTGGTCATTCCTAATAAAAGGCAGCCATCTTAACCTTCATGGTCTCAGGGCAACTGACCACATCAAGCAATTTACTCATGTATGTAATCCAGTCTACAAATTTGACGGGATCAAATTCACCATCATAGGTGCGTGGCTTGGTTTCAAAATGAACTGGGACTTGGTTTCAATTAATGTATACAAACTTGTATTGGATGTCCTTGAAGGTAAAGGCATTTTGGAAAACCTTAATGACACCTTCATAGCTCTCATTCCCACGGTGGAGCATCCGGAATTGGCTTCTCAACTTCGTCCTATAGGTCTATGTAATGTAGCTTATAAGATCATAATTAAAGTGATTGTTAATCGCCTTAAGCCAATCTTGCCTGGGTTTATTTCGAACACACAATCTTCCTTTGTCCCCGGTCGATAAATTATAGATAATATAGTGATTATACAAGAGGTTCTTCATACCATGAAGAGGAAACAAACTACAAAGGGGTATACGGTGATTAAAATTGACTTTGAGAAGGCATATGATCGGTTGCGGTGGTTTTTCCTCCGTGACACTCTTCAACGGATGAACTTACCCATCCTCCTTGTTGAGATCATCATGGACTGCATTACCAGTGCTTCTTTACAAGTTCTTTGGAATGGGGAGCCAACTGAAAAAATTCCAACCTAGTAGGGGAATCAGACAAGCTGACCCTCTATCACCTTATGATCTCCTTATTATGTGTATGGAGAGATTATGTCAAACCATAGAGGAGGCTATTTTGGCTCAACAACGAAAACCAATATATGCAAGTTGGAATGGACCTATGTTATTTAATCCCTTCTTTGCTAATGGCATTGTACTGTGTTGTTTGCGGAAGCTGATGTTAATCAATCAAAGATCGATCATTAGCACCTTCTAAGATTTTTTGTAGCCTCGGGTCAAAAAGTTAGTCATTCAAAGTCAAGGGTGTATTTTTCTAGCAATGTATCCCTCTCTCATCAATATGTTATAATTGAAGAACAAAATATTGAAGCCACGGAAGATCTGGGTATGTACCCGGGGATGCCGACCATTACAAGCAGAGTTACCCAAATATTTATCATTGGCAGGTTATATCACGTTAGCCACATCTACGCTTTCCACTTTGGCTAACTGCTTAATCCAAACCACTAAACTCCCGAGGCTTGTGTGTAATGATGCTGATAATAAAGTGCGAAGATTTATCTGGGGTGGTTTAGAAGATTAAAGTGGGGTGCATTTACTAGCCTGGAAAACTTTACAAAAGAGTCAAAATCCTTATATATTGAAATTAATTCATCAAGTTGATGATAAAATCCATGGACGGTCTAGTGGACATTATGCACTTATTACACAACAACCCTTTCGGGGAAGAGCCAAGCAAGGAGGACAACGGGTAGGAGAAATGGAGGTTTGGGCTCTAGAAGGATTTGGTGTTTCTCATTAAAGCTGGGTTGGAGAGTCTTAGCGGAGCCTAATTCGCTTTTGGCTCAGGTGCTTCATGCTAAGTACTGTAAGGGAAGATGTGATGTGAATATGTTAGTTCGAAAAGAGGAGATGTCGAATGTATGGAGGAGTATATGAAAATGTTAAGGTCCTATCTGAAGGTATGCAAGTTGATATAAGAAATGGGAAACAAACGCTATTTTGGGATCATCGATGGGCAACTTCAGCTCCCTCTCGGACCTAGCAGTTCAACGCATCCCTAGTGAATTACTAGGTGCTATAGTTGAGGAAATGTGGAACACCATTCAAGGGTGAAAATGGGATATCTTCACTCCATATCTTGATCATGACACGCTTAAAAAACTTTATGCTCTAAGTGAAGATCCTGAACTCGAAGACCTTGTGTATTGGAAATATGAAAATAAAGATAAGTTTTCCATCAAATCTACTCTTTGCATTATACGAAATGCAAGTGAATTTACGGATGAAGAATTTTGGATCTTAGTCTTATCCGCTCCGGATCAACAACGCATACGCGCATTCCTATGGATCATCTGCCATGATAGGATTCTAGGTAATTCCACAAGATTGAAAAGACGTATGACGGATATTACCCCACATCGAGAATGGTCTAGGCTAAGCTAGATGGGCAAGCTGACAAACTTGAATTTTTTGAACAGCCTTTGAAATGCTGGGGTGCAAACTTGCTGCACAATGACGAGGTTGTATATTCAATCTGGGCGACCTTTTTGGCATCTCAATTTGGTGGATTTGGAGATGGAGAAATAACCTATTGTTTGGAAGGAATCAAGAGGTGTATGTTGACATTGGGGGTTTCATTCACGTCCGTTATAATGAAACTAGACGTAGCTTGGAGAGAGTTATTCCAACACCGTCAGTGTTAGATCGCAAGATCTAAGACAAGAGGTGGGAATAACTTGGATACATCCACCTATGGATTGGTATTCACTAAATACATCTGCGGTAGCTAAAGGCTCTCTTAGTCGGATAGGAGGAGGGGCAATCATAAGAGACCATTGTGGAGTTTTTATCTTTGCAATCTCAACCAATTTTGGTCGTTGTAATGCGTTCAAAGCAGAAAATTTGGCTCTAACTAAAGGGTTGGAACTAGCACGAGACATTCAGATCAAGAAACTCCAAATTCAGCTTGATAACTTAGCTTGTGTCCAGATGCTGCAAAAGTGAGAGAATGGGCGTAATGAATGTACTCATATACTCAACCATTGCATTCATATGATCCAAGATGAAAGTTGGGAGGTGGGCATTATTCATGTTTATCGCAAAGGAAATCGAGTTGTAGATTGGCTTGCCAATATAATCATGGAGTTACTCAGCTCTCCTCTTCTTTAATTTATTCTTTGGCTCCTTCTGGTCTTAGTAGTATTTTAGATGACGATTTTAAGGGGGTTTCTATTCCCCATCTTGTTCCTCCTTAGATTTTTCTTCTTTTTAGTTGGTAGTTTGTTTGGTTTATTTTTATTGTTTTCCTTTCCCTTTGGTTTTGTACCTCTTTTGGATCAAAAAAATATTGACTACAAACTTCTCTTACAATTGATCCCAAACATGTGTTTTCTTCATAAATTTTCATTTGCATTGAATACCACATTCTCCGATTATAATAGTCAATAATGAAAATTTATGGAAAAAAAGAAAGAGGTGTTTTGAGGTAAAGTTGCGTAATTACTATAATAATATTGACTACAAACCTGTTTTACAATTTACACTACCATTTTTACAACTACCACCACCACCATCTCTAGCCATTGAATACCAAACTAGATTTGAGTTTTTCATATGGTATCTTTCCGTCTAGCTGTCTTTAGCACGTTAACGCTGCAAAACTTGCATGAACTGAAACAGTGCAAGCTAACACCTCAATGATGTGAAGATAGCTGGAAAGTGATTTGGCTTGTATCATAAAAATAGTATCATTTAGGTAGAGAGGAGCTTTTGTTTCAAACTAGGTTGAGAAAAAACATTCCTCTTGAAAAAGTTAATCCACCTAGAAATTTATGGTACGTAACATCTTTCTTTTTTTTAGAGGAGTACTTTATTATTATTATTATTATTATTATTATTATTATTATTATTATTATTATTATTATTATTATTATTATTATTATCATCATCATCATCGACAAAGAAAAAAGCACAAAAACAATTAAAAGCAAAAAAAAAGAATCATTAACTAGTTTAGCTAAAAATAAAGGGGCTTACGTGAAAGGATTTCTTTTCAGTCTTTTTATAAGGGAGTTCCAGATGAGGGAAAGTGAGGGATTATACTTAGGTTTTGGGTGTTTGTTTTTAAGCATGAAAAGGGTAACTATAAGAATAAAGCATTAACTGAGTGTGGCAGAACATCCCATAAAGATTCCTTTTACAGAGACTTGAGATGCACCATTAACTACAGTACTACTTGAAAGGAAAATTTTGCACTTCAGTTTTCAGTAATGAATTTAGCCTTCTAGTAATCTCTAAATCTTGACATCAACTGCTATTTCTTGTCTAGTTGCCCCCTTATGAACACTATTGTTACATGTCAAGGGAAAGTTGCATTTTTTACACCAAAATAAGAACTACCTACGGCAAAAAAAAAAATATGTATTCAAGAGGTACAAGTTTATAAAGTTTTACTAAAGAGTTGTCAATTACGGTTTTTGGCTCTACATGATCATGTAAGGTTTTGAGAATGTTGGGTCAATTTATTCCTTCAATTTGAATTGGTTCCAAATTATTTTGAGTCGGGGCCACTTTGGATCATCTAATTTAAATTGAATCATGTTCTTGTGGGGTTTCTTTATCAAATTAGAAAGAAATTATATTAGAGTATTTCAAGTTTGGATTACATTAGGATTGGATCAACTCTTTTTTCTTCTTTGGTTAAGTAGGTTGGAAAGATGTTTGTAGAAGTAATAGACGTCACTAGTGAAAAAACCTTATATGTCACTTAGTAACAGATGCGGATTCTGTAAAACCGCATCCAAAAATCAACCAAAAAATGGGAGGAAAATTTGGCAAACAAAATCTGATTCGGTCCTTAAAAACCGCATCAGATTTTAAATATGATGCGGTTTTTCATGAACCTGATGCGGTTCATGGGACCGCATTCGAAAAATTGTTACTCACTTGTGGCCCAGTATACACTCGTGGCCTCATACATCATAACCCTTAGGCGCCCCTCAAACCCTAATCTCTCCTCTCTTCTCCTCACTCAACCCTAATCTCTCCTCCCTCTCAAACCCACGGCGCATCTCTTCTCTCTCTCCTCATTAGATCTGCTCTCCCTCCTCCCTCTTAAACCCACAAACACCGTCAAATCCATCGTCCTTCCTCCCTCCTCAATGAATTTGCTTGAGATTTCGGAGCCACGAACGACGAACGACGAACCACACATATTCTTCATCATCATCAACTTCGTTCATCATCATCGACTTCGTTTATATTTTTTCGTTTTTAATTTTCGTATTTTGTTCGATTTTTTTTGTTCGATTTTTTTTGGTCGATTTTTTTTTTGTTCGATTTTCGTATTTTGTTCGATTTTTTTTGTTCGATTTTTTATGTTTATTTTTTAATTTCCGCATTTTGTTTGATTTTTTGGTTATATTTTTGTATAAGTTTTCGGTTTTATTTGTTTATATTCATCTGAATTTTTTAATTTGTATTATTAAATACATTATTAGTTTGTACAATTTTTGTATAATTGAATTCATTTTTAGTTTGTATAATGTTTGTTATTAAGTTTAGTTACTACTTTGGACTGCTATTGTTTGGATTGTTGTTGTTTGGGTGTTCCTGCTTTATTGTTCCAGACCTGCAGCGCAAAGCATGTTTTTTTTTTTAAATTCCATCAGCCCAAAATCTGATGCAGTCATGGACAAAACCGCATCAGGTAGTGGGAATATGATGCGGTCATGAACTGCATCAAATTATTTTCTTAGTCTGTTGCGGGTCCATATGATCCAGACCAAAACCGCATCTGTAAGCCCGATTTTGACTGCATCAGATGGGCTTTTTCCCACTAGTGCGTAGATAAGGATAATCTTTAACCTTAAATCCAATCAAGTAAAGTCATAGTTCGTTATAATTAGTGATAGATTAAAGTTTTAGTATTATTAATATGTACTGTAAACTGGAGTAAGTTCTCCTTATCCAAAAAAAGAAAATTCCTTTGCTAGGTACTATCCCCCACTAGGTACTAGCTATTAATTAAAATACGATTTTTTCACCAAATACCCCTGACAAATTTAAAAATTCACCATATAACCTCAATGTTTCATAAATGCACCATATACTCATCAATTTCGAAAATTGTACACCATATACCCTTTTCCTAATTGTTGTTAACTCACCGTTAGCTTTATTATTTACGATTTTGCCATTATTAACCCTAAATCCTAATTTTAATCTAACCCTAAGCTTAATCTAAACCCTAACCATAATCTAACCCTTACCCTTACCCTAATCTTAAACCTAAACTCTTACCCCAAATCCTAACCCACCCAACCTACCACCCCTCCACCCTCAGACCCAACCCCCACCACCTCCCCCTTCATTCGCCACATCCCCTCCCTTCCACCGCCGCATCCCCCCTCCCCTCCCTCTCCCCTCTGCCGCAGCACCCCTCCCTCTCCCCCTCCCCCTCACCCTCTTTGTCCATTATCGCATCACCCGCCGCCACATCAGATCGGATTTTCGCGCAAAGGGGTGTGTGAACGAAGAGAGGGGGTGGGTCGAATTTTCGCGCAGGGGTGGGTCAAATTTTCGCGCAGGGGGTGGGGGAAGCTAGCGGCGAACGAAGAGGGGGTGGGGGATCGACGGTGAACGTAGAGGGGGTGGGATAATCGACGGTAACGAACACGCAGGGGGTGGGGGAAGTCGGCGGTGATCAGAGGGGTGCTGTGACGATGGGGAGGGGGAGGGGCAGGGGTTGGGTGGGGTGGAGGGGAGGAGGTGGGGGTTGCTAAGGAGTTAGGGTTAGGGTAAGGGGAAGGATTTTAGGGGTAGGATTAGAGTAAAGGTTATGGTTAGATTAGGTTTAAGGTTAGATTAGAATTAGGGTTAGCGCTTAATGATAGAAAAATCGTAAATAAAGCTAACTGTGAGTTAACGGCAGTTAGGAAAAGGGTGTATGGTGCACAGTTTTCGAAATTCATGGATATATAGTACATTTCTGAAACATTAAGGATATATGGTGAATTTTTAAATGTCAGGGGTATTTGGTGAAAAAACAGATTAAAATAATCCAGAAATAAAAGAAAGTATCATCTCCTCCAGTACTCCCACATAAATACTCATTAATTAATGAAACAACATTGTTCTACCCTACCTTTTCCTTCTCTTTCGTCATCTCTCTTTGTATTATGCAATATGTTTTATATCTTTTTCTTCATCTCTTTTCTTTGTTTCCAACGTATTTCTTAGAAAATAACATCTCAAACACATGAAACTTCAAGAAAACGAGATTTATAACTTAGTCATTCCAGCTTGCAACCCACATTAAATTAAACCGAAAATTCAATGCGAAATGAAATGAGCAAATGAAATCAAAGTTGGCTCGGAGTAGCCAACAAATTATGTGACATTCAAAAGAACATAAGATAATTAGTTCTCTCTCTCACCAAATAATTTCACAACATGCTGGAAATCAAGTGATCTATGAAGCATTAGATAGACGGAGTCAACCTATAACTTGCAACCATAATCTAGAATTGGAGTTTAAAGAACAATCATCCAGACACACTCATGAAACTTATTAATCTTAGCTTCAAATTTATCAATATTCTCACATTCTTTTAATATCTTCTAGAGATTCATCAATAATTGTAAATTCTGTCTGCCATTCAAATTCTAAACATGTCTTGAGGTCTACATGAAAAAAAATCTAATAAGGAAATAGAACAATTGAGTTCAATGCCGTCATTGCAATTTATACCAACCATTAGATCGTACTAGCTAGTAGCAATGTCAATTTCAAGAATCATATAGTATATTGGATTTTTCTTTCCAAGACCTCATTCTTAACTTCATTATACTCAAAAAACAATAAAAAAATATCATCCCGGTTATAGGGACGATCGAAATGCATAAAATTGAAAATCTTTCATTTCAAACTCTAACTACAATTGTCCACATGATGGACTGTCGCATCTATACTAATATATTAAAAGGCGTGCGTAAACAATAAGCGGTGCCACGTGCCACTCTCCCTAAGGGAGTTTTACTCCATGTAATCCACAACAATAAAAAGATTAGAAATTGCATAGTATAAATTATAATATCAATAAATGAAAATTTTTCTTACCTGGGACGTAACCCAGGCATAATAACTAGTTCAAATATTAAAATTGTGTAAATGTTGATAAGATATCGGTAAGTGTTTTATTTGCACACTTATCAATCTATTTAACCCTCATTTTCATTTATTTTCCCTTCTTTTATCCTTCATTTTACTTCTTCTTTTGCTTATCTCTAATATATAAAGGAAGGGGGAGGAAGATGGTGTCCTCATTTAAAAGTACTAAATTGCCCTTAATAATCTAATGTAATGAAAAAAAATTACAAAAGAAAATAATTTAAGAATCATTTCTCATTTGAACTTGCAATTCATAACAAGTTAAAAAATGATAATGTCAAATATTTCAATCAGAAAATTAAATGGACAAAATATCTTGACCTTTTTTTATAAGAGACTATTATATGGTATACATGACGTCCACCTGAAAAGTCTGAAACACTCACTACTTTTGATACTCTTTAATCCAGTCATAAAAATTAATATTAAAAATCACTCACAACCTTTAATAGTTGTTTATATTGACAAATTAATATATCTAAATTCATCTAACTGTTAATCTTTGACATTTTAAGTGTAATCATAGTTATAGTACGAATGGAGCATATATAATAATTTTGCCAAATGCATCCCATTAAAGTATTCACTTTGTTAATTGCATCCCTTTCATTTCAATATCTTTAATTGCAGCCTCAAATAAAGCAAACACTTTTAAGTTACAGTCCAAAAGGGGTGAAGATATGTTGGGTTTAAGCTGCAACATAAAAGTGTTTGGTTTATTTGAGGTTGTAATTTTTGAAATTTACAAGTTTTGAAATTAACGCATACATCGCATGCATATAAAACTAGTTTGGATTAAGCACTCTTATTTGGCATTGACCTTAACATGATTCGACTCCTAGATAGCTATCTTTTTGAGCTTTTTAGTTGCTCTAACTACTTTTTTTGATCTTTAGCTACTTTTTAGTATAAAGATTTATATTGGTCAATCACATTAAAAACCTTTCCTCCATTTACACCGAAATTTGAGATATTTTTTACTCAAAATCTAGGTCTACTACATTTGTAAGATCTAGGTCCAGAGATTGGGATGGGGAATTGACTAAAATTGGAGGTTGAAAGTGGGAGCCAAAGAGTAGGCTTCCCCCAATGGATTATTCAAAACAATGTGGGTGTGAACGAAGAGGGGAA
Organism: Beta vulgaris subsp. vulgaris; assembly: GCF_026745355.1. Taxonomy (NCBI): domain Eukaryota; kingdom Viridiplantae; phylum Streptophyta; class Magnoliopsida; order Caryophyllales; family Amaranthaceae; genus Beta; species Beta vulgaris. The sequence goes on along the minus strand of NC_079204.1, from coordinate 46,541,379 downwards.
AGGTTTTCATGGTTAAAACGTAAGTTCTTCGATTTTGGAAATCGAAGCTGGGTTTGAGAGCAAAAAACGATTAGCTCTCATTTCAACTCGGCAAGGATGTAAAGATCTTTGCTTTGAGAAATTCAAATTAAAAGCCGGCACACCAGCTGAACCTGGTGCTTTTCAGCACATCAACGTAAATGTCGTTCTCCTACCAAATGAGACATCTGAAATACTCTCTCAAGAGAGTATTAAGTCACAAAGGAAAGTGACTTTTCAAGGAATCATGAGCCAAGAGCTTCAAGTGACCAAAGGTCACTAGGATTGCTCATGCTGTGAGATGCAAGTCTCACTTTTGGTTGTTAGTTATTTAGATCGTGACAGGACTATGCTCCTCTCACTACTTCCAGCATGTATGATATACACTTTTATTGCAGATTGTCATCATCTAAGCAACTACAATGTATTCTTAATTATCACTACTACGGTCAAGCGATTGTCAACGACATATAGCAGAGCTATTACTCAATCACCGAACAACGAAAGTCTCCACGGCAAGCAGTTCCTCAATAGTTTTACTTGTTTTAACTTAATATGGTTTGTAAGAGGTAGTAAAGCTCAGTTTGGTGTTCGTGTGTTTCTTGTTGATTGTTTAGCCTTAGTTTATATTTCGTGTTTAAATTAATGTAAATTTTCTAGATGTCAAATAAGCGAAATTTATTTATTTTTTGGTAAAAATGTAAGAAATTTTATTACCAAAAGCATCAAAGCACCAGCTTACAACAAAGCATTACAACAAAACCCAAAAAACAAACCAAGCAACAAAACAAAACAACACAACCTCACTAAACAAACCAACTTAAACACCACAAAGTACAACAAACAAACTCCATCAGGTACTATTCCCTGTTAACGCAGCAAACCAAAGCTTCTCACTATTACTCCATCTCTTGGACATCTTCCCCTTGACTCAAATACACACATCAATCTGAATTTGCTTTACAACAAACTCAGGCCTCCACACAGCATTCTCTCATAAATCATGGTTCCTAGCTTTCCAGATTTGATATGCAGTAGCAGCAAGGCAAGCAAAAGCTAATTTTTGTTGGACTTTGCTACGGAACTTCCTCCCCCATTTCTTCCAGTGCACATAAATATTGTCCTGAGCACTCATTCTAATGTGCAGCCAGGTCATAATTCCTTGAAAAACAATCCTGCTTAACGGGCATTGAAAAAATAAGTGTGACTAAGAATCAACACCATGTTGGCATAGTAGGCAAGCATCATCTGGACAAATACCAGCTTGACAAAGTTTTTCTCTTGTCCTGAGTTTCTCCAACATAATGAACCAGACAATAAAGGAGTGCTTGGGGATGTTAATGGAGTTCCAAACCCAATGTTGCCACCCCATATTCTCATGCTCACCTCTAAGCCAACTGTACCCCTACTTCACTGTATAGTCCCTGCTACCATCAAGCCAAGAATTGTTATTATAAGCCACTTTGAATTTGTCTTTCATTCAACAGATTACCTTCCAAGACCAACTAGCAGACTTAGAAGCAACATAGCTCCACCAGTCATCATCCTTGATGTAAATGCTATGAATCCACTTAATCCACAAAATGTCTTCTTTTTTGGCTATGTGCCATGTATACTTCCCAACTGCAGCTATATTCCACAACAAGCAAATCCTGATACCCAATACACCACTCCTCTTAGGCTTGCAAACCCAATCCCTAGCAATTAATGGAGTTTTAGTCAAATGAGCCTTACCATCACACAAGAAAGCTCGACAGGTTTGCACTATCTTTTGTAACACACCCTTAGGTAATAAAATACTTGAGCCCAATAAGTATGAAGGCTAAGTAAGAAAGAATTCACAAGAACATTCCTCGCAGCATAAGGGAGATGTCTAGAAGTCTAACACAAGATTATATTAAAAACCTTATTAACTAAAACATCACAATCTGCAAATAGAACTCTTTTAGAAGTGTAGGAACACCCAAGTAACGAAAAGGAAAGCAACCCTTCTTGAACCCAATCACCAGTAACATTCTTGTACGTATCATCTAAAATATTACCAAAGTAGATAGCAGACTTATCATTATTAGCAGTCATCCCTGAAGCTTGAGAGAAAGCTTTCAAGGCCCTAGTCATGAGTACCACTGATCGCACTTCCCTTTTGCATAACATCATTAGATCATCAGCAAAAGTTAATTGTGTAATCTTCAAAGAGGAGCATCTATAATGTTAAGCAAACCCAGACTTAGTGCTCGTCTTCTTAAGAATTCTAGTAAAATATTCCATTATTAGAACAAACAACAGGGGGGGGGAGGATCCCCCTATCTGAGGCCCTTCTTACCCTTGAAAAAACCACATAATCCTCCATTGATGCTGATAGAGAAGGCAGGGCTAGTGACACAAGTCATAATCCAACCTCTAAATTGATCTGGAAAGTGCATCTTCATTAATAGCTCACCTAAGAATCCCCAACTGACAGAATTGTAAGCTTTCATGAGATTAATTTTCGTAGTGCACCTAGGAGGCTCACTCTTTCTTTTGTAATGATTCAAAATATCTTTACAAATCAAGATGTTATGCGTTATGATCATGTTCTCAACAAATTCACTTCGCACCTGATCAACAAGACAAGGTAACACCACTTTTAACCAGTTGCAAAGAATTTTAGATATAATCTTGTACAACACATTGCAACAGGCTATAGGCCTCAACTGGCTAACATCTTCAGGCTGCTCCACTTTTGAAATTAAAAAAACTGTTGTGGTAATAATTTGTTTCAATAACCTTCCTGTTTGAAAAAATCCAGCACTGCTGCCACAATATCCTCACCCACACAAGACCATGCTTTTCTGAAAAAGCCACTTGAATATCCATTAGGACCAGCCGCTTTTTCTTCATCGATGTCAAACAAAACAGCTTTAACATCTGCACCAGAAAAAGCACACAACTCCTGCTGCTTGCTAAGATTTACCACCTTTCCTTCATTGATGATTGCATTACTCACATGGTAATCTGAATCACAATCAGTCCCCAACAACTCTTCATAATACCTCAAGAAAGCAGCTTCAACATCACTAGGATTCCCTAGCCAAACCCGGCCCCAACAATATCCTTAACTCGTTAAACATGATTCTATTATCTCCTTTTACTCAAGCATCCATGAAAATAGGCAGAATTCTCATCCCCACCTTTTAGCTATGCATTCTTGACTTTCTACTTTAGCAAACTTAATCTATCAGTTGTCAATCTATTGTACTCTTGCTTATCCAACACCTCCTGCTTGTGTAACTCCTCATTCAAAGGTTGTTGATAGATTATCTGTTGTAGATGAGTGAACCTAGTAAGAGCAACCGGAGTTTCCTTCTTAACATCAACAAATCTCTCTATTTAAAGCTTTCAGAGAAGCATTTAACCTTTTCAACTCTGTGACAACTTGGAACATAGAGCCACCATCAATCCTACCCGGCCAACAATCAACAACTCTACTCATAAAGTCATCAGCATAAACCCACATATCACAGTACTTAAACTGCTTAGCCTTTTGCACCACATTAGCATCAAGCTTAATGACAATGGCACAATGATCTGAAATGCTCTCTAGAAGGAACACTGCATTGGCAACTCTAAATAATCAAACCAATTTTCATTAGCAAAAACACAATCAATCTTAGAAAAAACACTACTTTCACCCTCTTGCTTATTCAACCAAGTGAAAAAGGCCCACTATATGGGTGATCTTGAATCATACACTCCCTTACACAATCCCTAAAAAGAGCTACCTCATCCAGAGTTACTTGAGAACCAATTCCTTCCCCTAGGTCCAAAACATTATTGAAGTCTCCAAGTACCAACCAAGCCCCACTAATCTTCTACTAATCTGACCAAGAGAAGCCCACAATTATTCTTCCCTGTCACCTGGGTCATTGAACCCATAAATAAATGTTACTGCAAACTGCTTCCCAGTTGCCTTATGCAAAACCTCACAATGAATAAATTGAGCCCCATAGTCACACACATTCGCTACAATAATACTAGGTCTCCAGTGTAGCCAAATTCTACCACCAACATGAAATTGATAGTTAGCGACAATAGACCAACCATTACACATATTAGGAAGACTTTATGGAAGTTAACAGCCCTCACCCTAGTTTCAAGAAGCTCAAATGGACTAATGTTATAGTGAGATAAAACCCACTTCACATCACTATGTTTTTAGGGCTATTTTAAGCCTCTTATGTTCCTGCCTCCAACACTATCCATTAGGATGTTGCAACACCCCTTCTCCCTACATCTTGCTTACATCACCTGATTATTCAATTCCAGCGGTACCCTCACCAATGACAGGTTATTCCTTTGCTTGACTAGTTACAGTATCACCAACTTTAAAACTTCTCACAACTTGTACAAGCTCAGTGGTCTCAATTGTATTCTAAGTCTTAAGCCTTATTCCCCTAGTTGAAACCTTCTACATCAACCCACCAACATTATCACCAACACTTTTAAGGTTCTTAGCTCTAGCATTACGCTCATTGGCAGCAACAGCTTATGGCTTAGCTTTCACCACTCATTATTTCCCAATGTTTCAACTTCTGCAA